>NC_053027.1:379311415-379521584 GCF_003073215.2 Triticum urartu | reverse complement strand
ACAAAAGACTAGCACTGAGCTATGGCCAAATCATCCATTAACAGGTTCAAACAAGCATGGCAAAAATGCATATGGCAAACAGATTTCAGACTTTGTGAAATTAACACTTGTCTGGAATTTCAGATCAGGTAGCACTCTTCGGAGCATGAAAACTATATGCTACAGGACCTGAACATGGCAAAGTAAAGCATGTTATGGAGCTACTAAAAGAGCTTAACAAAAGTCCCTTAGTGACCTTGAGACAAAAGGGATCAGAAAATACATTTGCAAGCATGTGAACATGGCAAAAACATAATCAGTTCTCAGACTTAGTGAAAACTGGAGCATGCTGAAACAGGTATCAAGTAGGCATGTTTACGAGCTCGATGCACTCACTACAGAGCAAGGCATGACAATCTAAGCATACACCCATCAATAATACACATTATACAAGCTAGACATGGCAAGAACAATACCATGGCATGCACGGATCAACTACAACATCATCGGCAAAATCGCTAACAAGTAGACAATCTGCCCAGATTTACGAAATAGTAAAAGTAGAGCTCGATTGACTCAAGCTAGGGTGCTCCATAATTGCAAACAAAGACATGGATGGATATATCACTACAAGATTAACAAAACATCCTTACTGATCATCCTCAAAAGAGGCACGGATCACTAGGAAACAACATGAACATATGGCCATATGAAATAAACAGCTCAAGGACTTAGTGGAATGCTAAGTCCCTGAAATCAGCATTACCAAGTGCCTCACTTAGCAAGCTTGTGCTAGTCACCACACACATCACAAAAATACATGGGTTGCACCTCTGGAAAGATGGCAAAACCCTTAACAAAACACATGTAGAGCTCATGGGCATATCATGCACACAATAATCATGGCAAAAATGACAAATAGCTAAATGGAGCAGCAGATCTGACAATTATCTCAAGTAGCACTCTTCCAACAGCATTTCGGGCATCAAGATGAACTCAAATGAAAATGATCCAATGGGATGAAATGATGTACTCTTTGAGACGAACATTTTGATATGCTATATGCCCAAAACGGAGCTAAGGATACAGAGTTATGGTACGATGAACATATGCAAAAAATCTAGGGTTAGGAGGGAAAGTCAACCGAGAGGGGATGGATCTAGATCTGGATCTCGCGGCACG
This sequence comes from Triticum urartu, assembly GCF_003073215.2. Lineage (NCBI taxonomy): Eukaryota > Viridiplantae > Streptophyta > Magnoliopsida > Poales > Poaceae > Triticum > Triticum urartu. Next base: position 379,520,423 of record NC_053027.1, on the reverse strand, counting down.
CGAACCGAGGCGGTCAGAACAGTGCTCGCCGGAGATGCTTGGGGCGCCGGAGTTGGGGGAGGTGGCCGGATCGGAAGAGCGGGGCGCCATCGAAGGGCTCGGCGCCGGCGAGGTGCTCCGCAGCGGCGCGCGCACGGAAGCCGAGGTCGGCGGCGCGACGAGGCGCAACGGCGGCCGGCGACGGTGGAGAAAGGCGGCGCGGTGGCGGAGTAAGGCAGAGGCGGCGGCGGGCGGCTGCGCCGGCGATGGAGGCGGCGGCGTACAGAGGCGTGCGAGGGGCGGGCGCGTCGAGGCGGCGGCGCTGGCGGTCCGGGCCGGGTGAGCCCCGCCTGGGCTCCGCGGGCCACGGCGGGCGCGCTGTAGAGGGAGGCTGAGGTGGCGGCGCGCGAGTGGAGGGGAGCGGCGGCGGAGTGACGTGGCATGCGCTGATTCGCTGGAGTGACGCATCCGGCGGACATGTTCGGTGCGGGATGGACGTGTCCGGCGGCGCGAGGAGGAAGATGGCCAGGGTTCATCTGCGAAATGATCCGAAATTTCGGGGAGGGGCACATATTTATAGGTAGAGAGAGCTAGGAGAGTCCAAATGAGGTGCGGTTTTCGGCCACACGATCGTGATCGAACGACCGAGATGATGGAGAGGGTTTAGGTGGGTTTTGGGCCAAATTGGAGGGGTGTTGGGCTGCAACACACACGAGGCCCTTCCCTCGGTTAACCGTTGGAGCATCAAACGAAGTCCAAATGGTACGAAACTTGACAGGCGGTCTACTGGTAGTAAACGAAGGCCGCTTGGCAAGTCTCGGTCCAATCCGGAAATGTTTAATACCCGCACACGAAATAAAGGTAGAAATGACCACCGGAGAAGAACAGAGCGCCAGATTGCAAAACGGACAACGGGGAAAATGCCCGGATGCATGAGATGAACATGTGTGCATAAGAAATGCACGTGATGACATGATATGTAATGCATGACACGCAAGCAATGACAAGGCAACAACAGCGAATAACTGGACGACACATGGCACATCGGTCTCGGGGCGTTACAATGTTGAGGGATAGTTATATGATCCAATTATGTTATTATTGTTGAGAGGACTTGCACTAGTGAAAGTATGAACCCTAGGCCTTGTTTCAACGCATTGCAATATCGTTTGTGCTCACTTTTATCATTAGTTACCTTGCTTTTTTTATATTTTCGGATTACAAAAACTATTATCTACTATCCATATACCACTCGTATCACCATCTCTTCGCCGAACTAGTGCACCTATACAATTAACCATTGTATTTGGCATGTTGGGGACACAAGAGACTCTTTGTTATAAGGTTGCAGGGTTGCTTGAGAGAGACCATCTTCATCCTATGCCTCCTACGGATTGATAAACCTTAGGTCATCCACTTGAGGGAAATTTGCTACTGTCCTACAAACCTCTGCACTTGGAGGCCCAACAACGTCTACAAGAAGAAGGTTGTGTAGTAGACATCAGGATTATACTCACTCTCACCCTTCCAACATTGCTTGCCTCTCTAGTATCGTGCAACTTTCGCCGGTACCTTAAACCCACCATATATCTTCCTCAAAACAGCCACCATACCTACCTATCATGGCATTTCCATTGCCATTCCGAGATATATTGCCATGCAACTTCCATCATCATCATATACATGACTTGAGCATTCATTGTCATATTGCTTTGCATGATCATAAGATAGCTAGCATGATGTTTTCATGGCTTGTCCTTTTTTTATGTCATTGCTACGCTAGATCATTGCACATCCCGGTACACCGGCGGAGGCATTCATATAGAGTCATATCTTTGTTCTAGTATCGAATTGTAATATTGAGTTGTAAGTAAATAAAAGTGTGATGATCATCATTATTAGAGCATTGCCCCAGTTAGAAAAGGATTATGGAGACTATGATTCCCCCACAAGTCGGGATGAGACTTCGGACAAAAAAAAGAGAAAGGCCAAAAAATGAGAAAATAAAAAATGAGAGAAAAAGTGAGAAGGGGCAATGTTACTATCCTTTTACCACACTTGTGCTTCAGAGTAGCACCATGTTCTTCATATAGAGAGTCTCTTGAGTTATCACTTTCATATACTAGTGGGAATTTTCATTATAGAACTTGGCTTGTATATTCCGATGATGGGCTTCCTCAAATGCCCTAGGTCTTCATGAGCAAGCAAGTTGGATGCACACCCACTTAGTTTCAGTTTGAGCTTTCATACACTTATAGCTCTTAGTGCATCCGTTGCATGGCAATCCCTACTCCTCACATTGACATCAATTGATGGGCATCTCCATAGCCCGTTGATACTCCTAGTTGATGTGAGACTATCTTCTCTTTTTTGTCTTCTCCACATAACCTCCACCATCATATTCTATTCCACCTATAGTGCTATGTCCATGGCTCACACTCATGTATTGCGTGAAAGTTGAAAAGGTTTGAGAACGTCAAAAGTATGAAACAATTGCTTGGCTTGTCATCGGGGTTGTGCAAGATGTGAATATTTTGTGTGAAGAAGATGGAGCATAGCCAGACTATATGATTTTGTAGGGATAACTTTCTTTGGCCATGTTATTTTGAAAAGACATGATTGCTTTATTAGTAGGCTTGAAGTATTATTGTTTTTATGTCAAATGATAGACTATTGCTTTGAATCACTCGTATCTTAATATTCATTCCATGATTAGATATGTGATCAATATTATGCTAGGTAGCATTCCACATCAAAAATTATCATTTTTATCATTTACCTACTCGAGGACGAGTAGGAATTAAGCTTGGGGATGCTGATACGTCTCCGTCATATCTATAATTTTTTATTGTTCCATGCCAATATTCTACAAATTTCATATACTTTTGGCAACTTTATACTATTTTTGGGACTAACATATTGATCCAGTGCCCAGTACTAGTTCCTATTTCTTGCATGTTTTTTGTTTCGCAGAATATCCATATCAAATGGAGTCTAAACGGGATAAAAACTGACGGAGATTTTTTTTGGAATATATATGATTTTTGGGAAGAAAAATCCACGCGAGACGATGCCCGAGGGGGGCGCGCCCCTGACCCTCGTGGCCACCCGTTAAGGCGGTTGATGCCCTTCTTTCGCCGCAAGAAAGCTAATATCCTGATAGAGATCGTGTTAAAATTTCAGCCCAATCGGAGTTAGGGATATCCGGGAATATAAGAAACGGTGAAAGGGTAGAATCTCAGAACCCAGAAAGAGAGAGAGAGAGACAAAGAGACGGATCCAATCTCGGAGGGGCTCTCGCCCCTCCCATGCCATGGAGGCCAAGGACCAGAGGGGAAACCCTTCTCCCATCTAGGGAGGAGGTCAAGGAAGAAGAAGACGAAGGGGCCCCCTCTCCCCTTCTCTTCTGGTGGCACCAGAACGCTGTCGTGGCCATCATCATCACCACAATCTTCACCAACAACTTCACCACCATCATCACCAGCTCTTCCCCCCTCTATGCAACGGTGTAACCTCTCTCTTACCCGCTGTAATCTCTACTTAAACATGGTGCTCAACGCTATATATTATTTCCCAATGATGTATGGCTATCCTATGATGTTTGAGTAGATCCATTTTGTCCTATGGCTATTTGATGATCAAGATTGATTTGAGTTGCATGTTTTATTATTGGTGATGTCCTATGGTGCTCTTTGTGTTGCGCAAGCGTGAGGGATCCCCACTGTAGGGTGTTGCAATACGTTCATGATTCGCTTATAGTGGGTTGCGTGACTGACTGAAACACAAACCCGAGTAAGGGGGTTGTGCGTATGGGATAAAGAGGACTTGATACTTTAATGCTATGGTTGGGTTTTACCTTAATGATCTTTAGTAGTTGCGGATGCTTGCTAGAGTTCCAATCATAAGTGCATATGACCCAAGTAGAGAAAGTATGTTAGCTTATGCCTCTCGCTCATATAAAATTGCAATAATGATTACCGGTCTAGTTATCGATTGCCTAGGGACAAATAACTTTCTCGTAACAACAAGCTCTCTATTAAACCTAACTTAGTTGTGTCTTTATCTAAACAGCCCCTACTTTTTATTTACATGCTCTTTATTATATTGCAAACCTATCCAACAACACCTACAAAGTACTTCTAGTTTCATACTTGTTCTAGGTAAAGCGAACATCAAGCGTGCATAGAGTTGTATCGGTGGTCGATAGAACTTGAGGTAATATTTGTTCTGCCTTAGCTCCTCGTTGGGTTCGACACTCTTACTTATCGAAAACTGTTGCGATCCCCTATACTTGTGGGTTATCAAGCGCGCCGCGGCGCCTAACGACGAGCACAGCGGGCTGCGTCGCCTAACAGCGGGATAGACCTTAATTCAAGCCAATCAAAATAAGACTGGATGATCAAAGGGATCGCACATGTCTTTATTGACTGAAATGAGAATGCAATAGCAAAATAAGAATTAAGGCCACGATGATGCGATCGCAGTGGTGGTTATAGGAGGCAAAAAGAAAGATGCATCCATCAACGTACAACCTCCTCCTCCTCAACTCAGTGCGTCGGCCGGGCCACCGACTGGCAGCTAAGGAGCGGCGGCTTGTGTGGCGAGGTCAAGGTGCTTCTCAACTAAGGCATCCAAGGCTTCCAGCCGGCTGAAGAAGGCCAACTTCATAGCGTCCTCACTGGCCTTGTAGATACCTATGTACACGATTCGTTCGTACACATGGATGTGTAGGTCGACAGTTTCTTGCAGGGCGAGGCGCCTCGCGGCGAGCATGACCTCCAGGTGGACTTTCTTCGTGGCGTCGGCAGGCAGTCGCAGGGCTACCAATGCTTCAAAGAGGTTCCGACCATGGAGGCCGATTAGGGTGGCAGGCAATGAGGAGCCCGAGCGCGCGGGCTGGAGGAGTACAGCGATGTCGTCCGCGAGCTTTTTGACGACGGTGAACCTGTTGGTGCTGTGAACGATCATCTGGTCCAACTGAGAGTCGTAGCTGACGTCGACGGCGGCCATCCACCAGCCAGTCACCAACACCTTATGGAGACGATTCACGGTGCCATGCCACAGGCCGGCGTCGTGGACCATCTGGCAGAGCCGCTGGCTGCTCACACGCATCGGCGCCATGGGTCTGGAGTGGGCACTTTTGCGCCTTTTAGGGTAGGTGCTTAGGCAAATGCTTAGGTGCGTACGATGTGGTAGATGCATTGGAATGGAGGGGCGCCTTTATATGAGTGCAAACTACGTTGCATTCACATCATGCTGCCTATTTTCCTGGTCCTCCCATTACTTCATTCATGCATTCACACAATGCTAATTGAAGGAGGATGCATCATTGGCCGTTCAACATTTCGGGAACTGCTACCCTCTCCCTCATCTGCATTAAAGCCATATCGGGAACTGCGCCGCCCGCTGTCAAATCGAATAGTACTGTGTCGCCCTGCTAGTGATTCACATGGGTCATCCAAAAGAACCGTTTGTGTTCAATAGATGCACAAATCCTGCTCTCACTTTGCATACGGGTGTTCTGTCTGAAACCATCATGCTTGTTGTGAGAAGCTCTGGTTTGTGAGAAGCATATACCCAAACCTGCCCCAAATGGGACAAAAACTTTACCACGGCATGTTGATGCCGCTCCATGATAGCATGCCAACTTTCATGAATTTCAGATGAGTTTTGGATTTACTAGAATTTAAAAACCAGGTATCTCAATGTTTGCGGCCGAGTGACGGTGGCACGGTGCTTGATATTCATTCCCATTTCTTGCATCGGACCTAAGCATGCACCCAAGGACCAAAGATTTGATTTTTCAACCAATTTATATGAACCGGAGCATGTGCATGTAGTTCAAATTTGAATTATGCACATAAATGCATTGAAAACTCACTTAATGCATAAAAATGTCCAAACGAACACCGAAAAATCACAAAAAATAACACAACACTCCTGTTGTTCTATGTTGACACTAGAAAAAAATTGAAAGCAATAAGAGGCAATCGATGTCGTTTCGCCCCCAAAGTTGGGGCGTTCCCTACCGAAACCATCATGCTTGTTGTGAGAAGCATATACCCAAACCTGCCCCAAATGGGACAAAAACTTTACCACGACATGTTGATGCCGCTCCATGATAGCATGCCAAGTTTCATGAATTTCAGACAAGTTTCGGATTTACTAGAATTTAAAAACTAGGTATCTCAATATTTGCGGCCGAGTGACAGTGGCACGGTGCTTGACATTCAATCCCATTTCTTGCATGGGACCTAAGCATGCACCCAAGGACCAAAGATTTGATTTTTCAACCAATTTATATGCACCGGATCATGTGCATGTAGTTCAAATTTGAATTATGCACATACATGCATTGAAAACTCACTTAATGCATAAAATGTCTAAACGAACCCCGAAAATCACAAAAAAACACAACACTCCTGTTGTTCTATGTTGACATGAGAAAAAAAATGAAAGCAATTAGAGCAATGGATATCATTTCGCCCCCAAAGTTAGGGCGTTCCCTACCGAAATCATCATGATTGTTGTGAGAAGCTCTGGTTTGTGAGAAGCATATACCCAAACCTGCCCCAAATGGCACAAAAACTTTACCACGTCATGTTGATGCCGCTCCATGATAGCATGCCAAGTTTCATGAATTTCAGACAAGTTTTGGATTTACTAGAATTTAAAAACCAGGTATCTCAATGTTTGCGGCCGAGTGACGGTGGCACGGTGCTTGACATTCATTCCCATTTCTTACATGTGACCTAAGCATGCACCCAAGGACTAAAGATTTGTTTTTTCGACCAATTTATATGCATCGGAGCATGTGCATGTAGTTCAAATTTGAATTATGCACATCAATGCATTGAAAACTCACTTAATGCATAAAAATGTCCAAACGAACCTCGAAAAATCACAAAAAATAACACAACACTCCTGTTGTTCTATGTTGACACGAGAATTTTTTTGAAAGCAATTAGGGGGAATGGATATCGTTTCGCCCCCAAAGTTGGGGCGTTCCCTGCCAAAATTATCATGCTTGTTGTGAGAAGCTCTGGTTGGTGAGAAGCATATACCCAAACCTGCCCCAAATGGGACAAAAACTTTACCACGGCATGTTGATGCCACTCCATGATAGCATGCCAAGTTTCATGAATTTTAGACGAGTTTTGGATTTACTAGATTTTAAAAACCAGGTATCTCAATGTTTGCGGCCGAGTGATGGTGGCATGGTGCTTGACATTCATTCCCATTTCTTGCATGGGACCTAAGCATGCACCCAAGGACCAAAGATTTGATTTTCAACCAATTTATATGCACCGGAGCATGTGCATGTAGTTCAAATTTGAATTATGCACATAAATGCATTAAAAACTCACTTAATGCATAAAAATGTCCAAACGAAACCCAAAAAATCACAAAAAATAACACAACACTCCTGATGTTCTATGTTGACACGAGAAAAAATTTGAAAGCAATAAGAGGCAATGGATGTCGTTTCGCCCCCAAAGTCAGGGCGTTCCCTACCGAAACCATCATGCTTGTTGTGAGAAGCTCTGGTTTGTGAGAAGCATATACCCAAACCTGCCCCAAATGGGACAAAAACTTTACCACGGCATGATGATGCCGCTCCATGATAGCATGCCAAGTTTCATGAATTTCAGATGAATTTTGGATTTACTAGAATTTTAAAACCAGGTATCTCAATGTTTGCGGCCGAGTGACAGTGGCACGGTGCTTGACATTAATTCCCATTTATTGCATGGGACCTAAGCATGCACCCAAGGACCAAGATTTTATTTTTCAACCAATTTATATGCACCGGAGCATGTGCATGTAGTTCAAATTTGAGTTATGCACATAAATGCATTGAAAACTTACTTAATGCATAAAAATGTCCAAACGAACCCCGAAAAATCAAAAAAATAACACAACACTCCTTTTGTTCTATGTTGACACGAGAAAAAATTTGAAAGCAATTAGAGGCAATGGATATCGTTTCGTCCCCAAAGTTGGGGCGTTCCCTACCGAAACCATCATGCTTGTTGTGATAAGCTCTGGTTTGTGAGAAGCATATACCCAAACCTGCCCCAAATGGGACAAACACTTTACCACGCCATGTTGATGCCGCTCCATGATAGCATGCCAAGTTTCATGAATTTCAGATGAGTTTTGGATTTACTAGAATTTTAAAACCAGGTATCTCAATGTTTGTGGTCGAGTGACGGTGGCACGGTGCTTGACATTCGTTCCCATTTCTTGCATGGGACCTAAGCATGCACCCAAGGACAAAGATTTTATTTTTCAACCAATTTATATGCACCGGAGCATGTGCATGTAGTTCAAATTGAGTTATGCACATAAATGCATTGAAAACTTACTTAATGCATAAAAATGTCCAAACAAACCCCGAAAAATCAAAAAATAACACAACACTCCTATTGTTCTATGTTTACACAAGAAAAAATTTGAAAGCAATTAGAGGCAATGGATATCGTTTCGTCCCCAAAGTTGGGGCGTTCCCTACTGAAACCATCATGCTTGTTGTGAGAAGCTCTGGTTTGTGAGAAGTATACCCAAACCTGCCCCAAATGGGACAAACACTTTACCACGCCATGTTGATGCCGCTCCATGATAGCATGCCAAGTTTCATGAATTTCACACGAGTTTTGGATTTACTAGAATTTAAAAACCAGGTATCTCAATGTTTGCGGCCGAGTGATGGTGGTAGGGTGTTTGACATTCATTCCCGTTTCTTGCATGGGACCTAAGCATGCACCCAAGGACAAAGATTTGATTTGTCAACCAATTTATATGCACTGGAGCATGTGCATGTGGTTCAAATTTGAATTATGCACATAAATGCATTGAGAACTCACTTAATGCATAAAAATGTCCAAACGAACCCTGAATAATTCCAATTCTTTTATGATCACTGCAGATAAAAGGTCTAGCAATTCAAACACCGTCCATGGCCGCTGTGACCCCATTATGTAACTCAAATCAAGACGAAAAATCAAGTAGATCCCACACAGTTTATTATAACCAACCGTGTGAGATGCAGCACAAAATATCTTCAGACCGTGTCTGAATAAGGGACCGTGTCTGATGACACTTTGCGCGATAGTTTTTTGGTTGAAGCGATTCCAAATTTTCGGCTTTCGCGGAAAATCTACCTCCCCGCCTCCTCCCCCTTACCAAAAGCCACATTTCCCCCCTTTCGGCCTTCCTTTCCAAGTTGAAACCTTCACTCCTCACTTGCAGCACTGTCGCCTCCTCGTCGGCGACCCTCCTTCACGCTGCTCGGCCTCGCCTATCCAGGTAGGTAATCCACACCCGATCCCCATCCTCCTCCTCCTTCCACAACCTACATGCCCCGACCGCCGGCGCGAGCGCGACACCTTCCACCCAAGTCACTGATCCCTCCACCAAATAAGCGTCGGCTTAAGCCATGGTGCACGTAGTATTGCCAAGACCTCAAGGAGCATTTGGCAGCGGAGAAGCAAATCGCGGCCGCACACGCGGATGAGGTCGCGATGGCTGCCATTCGTGCCGACCCCCAGATCTTGGAGGAGCACCTCGCCGTCGAGGCCATCGTTGACGCCTCACACGCTGACGCCGCGACGTGGTTGGCGGCTTTAAACGACAGTTCGTGGCGTTTTCTCGAGGCCACCGTCGGTGCCTTTGATGAAGACTACGAGGTGTTTTCTCAGTGTGCACATGCTTACCTCATCTCGAGAGCCAGCGGGTTGGTGCCCGAAGCAGCTCAGGTAACTCACCACTACAACGAGGGCACCCACGATGCGGAGGCCTCGCCCTCTTCCATGTCCAAGGAGCCAATCGTCATCGATATCTCCGACAATGAGGAGTAGCTTGTCTTATTAGCTCACTATAAGGACCCATGCTCAGTTTGCTAGCTACTGCCTTTCCTTAACAAATTCTAGTGAATTGTGCTATCTACTTCACCATGTGATCTTCTGCTATAGTGTATATGTTCTATATGTCTTGGAATGTAGTGTTCAATTAACTGTTTTGTTCAATTCTGCAAATGTGATGTTCAATTCTTCAGGGTGCAATATTTCCAAGTTGTTAAGTATGCTTGGTTTGGTTAACTGTCTGATCATCTATTAGGAATATGTTATATTGTTCAATTGGTGTTTAGTTAACTGCTTGGTTCATTTGTTGTGCCTTGGTTCACTTGTTGTGGTGTTTAGTTAACTGCTTGGTTCAATTCTGCAATGCGATATTCAATTGGTGTGGCTGCATTCTCTTATTGTATACCATGTGAGGAATAAATTGAATTTGGCTGTACTAAATACATGAGAAACAAATATAATTGCTATATTTCCAAGTTGTTAAGCATGCTTGGTTTGGTTAACTGTCTGATCTTCTATTAGGAGTATGTTATATTGTGCAATGTGGTGCTCAGTTAACGTTTGGTTCATTTGTTGTGGTGTTTAGTTAACTGCTTGGTTCAATTCTGCAATGCGATGTTCAATTGTTGTGGTTGCATTCTCTTATTGTATACCATGGAGGAATAAATCGAATTTGGCTGTACTAAATACATGAGAACAAATACAATTGCTATATTTCCAAGTTGTTAAGCATGCTTGGTTTGGCTAAATGTCTGATATTCTATTATGAGTATGTTATATTATGCAATGTGGTGCTCAGTTAACGTTTGGTTCATTTTTTGTGGTGTTTAGTTAACTGCTTGGTTCAATTCTGCAATGCGATGTTCAATTGATGTGGCTGCATTCACTTATTGTATACCATGTGAGGAATAAATCGAATTTGGCTGCACTTAATACATGAGAAACATATACAAGTGCTACATTTCCTAGTTCTTAATCATGCTTGGTTTGGATAAATGGGTTTTCCATGTGGCTTGAATTAATCTGATGAATCTGCAATGTGCTTATTTTTTCATCAACATATTTTACTGATAGCATGCGAACCCTTACTTAACCTGATGACTAACTACCTTATATGTGTTCCAAGGAAACAATGGGAAGCACTGAGGTTTACAAGATGGTACTAACTATTATACCTTGTCTATTTTTATTCCTTTGCCCCGTTTCTAATATAGAGAAGATATTTATGCACATCCTTGTTTTCAGGGTTCACTGATGATTACCTCTCAAACCACATCTGTGGTCAGGATGCGAGGAAAGTTTTCATACAACACCCACGGTTCAATATTGAAGTGTTCCTGAAGAGGTCGAAGGATGGACGGTCAATCATCCACAGGCACTGGCCTAAAGTTGCAAAGACCTTCAACATGAATGAAGGCTCAATATTAGCCTTCCGCTTCAGCAGTTTTCTAGATGAGATGCATCTCTCTATGTACCATCTATGATGCTAATTTCGAAAGGTTCTAGATGTTGCATGTGAAACTTGCTGCTGGTGCAGTTGTGTAATGGGGTAGCTGAGTGCTAAAGCTATATCATGTTGTACTCCGATGTATTTCAATTATGAAATCATGCTTCCTTAATATGGAAATGGAATATATTATGTGCTTAATATGAATGTCAATTAGATTAGTAAATGGATTATTAATAATAGGCCAATTAGCCTGCAAATTGGCCAATTCGCTTGCTAATTGGGTTTTCTTATTGCAAACGGTTAGTGAGAAAACACCATGGGCAATGACCTAAGGCAATGCACACAGTTTCTAGGAATAAACCGTGTTGGATCAATGAACAATCACACACGACATTCTCTTCAAAACTGTTTGCGTTACGCCACCTTGCGCAAACGTTTTCCTTGTAGTGACTGTGTGGGATGTATATACGAACCGAAATGTTTAGTGGTGACTGACTATGTGGGATGTACTTACGACCAGAAATGATTTTGCATGTATAATTGTATTTTTTAGCACTATTGTACGTATTTCTATATTTGAGTGCTCGCCGGTCGCACACAACCTCATTTTGTCAAGCGTGTGTGCCAGGAGGGCATATCCCCAACGATTTCTGGGTCATGTGGGAAGGACCCCCCTATCGCCCACACTAACTTGGCGACGGTTCCAAATGCCATCGCGGAAAGGGGTAAAAACCGTTTGTTTAGGACCGACGCGTAACAGTGTCTTAAAGAAGAGTAGTATATGATGCAACCAGAAGGTTTTGTCGATCCAAAAGGTGCTAACAAAGTGTGCAAGCTCCAGCGATCCATTTATGTACTAGTGCAAGCCTCTCGGAGTTGGAATATACACTTTGATAGTGTGATCAAAGCATATGGTTTTATACAGACTTTTGGAGAAGCCTGTATTTACAAGAAAGTGAGTTGGAGCTCTATAGCATTTCTGATATTATATGTAGATGACATATTGTTGATCGAAAATGATACTAAATTTTTGAATAGCATAAAAGGATACTTGAATAAGAATTTTTCAATGAAAGACCTCGGTGAAGCTGCTTATATATTAGGCATCAAGATCTATAGAGATAGATCACGACGCTTAATTGGACTTCCACAAAGCACATACCTTGATAAAGTTTTGAAAAAGTTCAACATGGATCAAGCAAAGAAAGGGTTCTTGCCTGTGTTACAAGGTGTGAAGTTGAGTCAGACTCAATGCTCGACCAATGCAAAAGATAGAGAGAAAATGAAAGGTGTTCCCTATGCTTCGGCCATAGGCTCTATCATGTATGCAATGCTGTGTACCAGACCTGATGTGTGCCTTGTTATCAGTTTAGTATGGAGGTACCAAAGTAATCTAGGAGTGGATCACTGGACAACGGTCAAGAACATCTTGAAATGCCTAAAAAGGACTAAGGATATATTTCTCGTTTATGGAGGTGACAAAGAGCTCGCCATAAACGGTTACATTGATGCAAGCTTTGACACTGATCCGGATGACTCTGAGTCACAAACAGGATACGTATTTTTATTAAATGGTGGAGCTGTCAGTTGGTGCAGTTCCAAGCAGAGCGTTGTGGCGGGATCTACATGTGAAGCGGAGTACATAGCTGCTTCGGAAGCAGCAAATGAAGGAGTTCATATCCGATCTAGGTGTCATACCTAGTGCATTGGGTCCAATGAAAATCTTTTGTGACAATACTGGTGCAATTGCCTTGGCAAAGGAATCCAAATTTCACAAGAGAACCAAGCACATCAAGAGACGCTTCAATTCCATCTGCGATCAAGTCAAGGAGGGAGACATAGAGATTTGCAAGATACATAAGGATCTGAATGTTGTAGACCCGTTGACTAAGCCTCTCTCACGAGCAAAACATGATCATCACCAAGACTCCATGGGTGTTAGAATCATCACAATGTAATCTAGATTATTGACTCTAGTGCAAGTGGGAGACTGAAGGAAATATGCCCTAGAGGCAATAATAAAGTTGTTATTTATATTTCCTTATATCATGATAAATGTTTATTATTCATGCTAGAATTGTACTAACCGGAAACTTAGTACATGTGTGAATACATAGACAAACATAGCGTCACTAGTATGCCTCTACTTGACTAGCTCGTTAATCAAAGATGGTTAAGTTTCCTAGCCATGGACAAAGAGTTGTCATTTTATAAACGGGATCACATCATTAGAGAATGATGTGATTGACTTGACCCATCCGTTAGCTTAGCACGATGATCATTTAGTTTGTTGTTATTGCTTTCTCCATAACTTATACATGCTCCTATGACTATGAGATCATGCAACTCCCGAATAACGGAGGAGCACTTTGTGTGCTACCAAACATCACAACGTAGCTGGGTGATTATAAAGGTGCTCTACCGGTGTCTCCGATGGTGTTTGTTGAGTTGGCATAGATCAAGATTAGGATTTGTCACTCCGTATATCGGAGAGGTATCTCTGGGCCCTCTCGGTAATGCACATCACTATAAGCCTTGCAAGCAATGTGACTAATGGGTTAGTTACGTGATGTTGCATAACAGAACGAGTAAAGAGACTTGCCGGTAATGAGATTGAACTAGGTATTGAGATATCGACGATCGAATCTCGGGCAAGTAACATATCGATGACAAAGGGAACAACGTATGTTGTTATGCGGTTTGACCGATAAAGATCTTCGTAGAATATGTAGGAGCCAATATGGGCATCTAGGTTCCACTATTGGTTATTGACCAGAGAGGTGTCTCGGTCATGTCTACATAGTTCTCGAACCCGTAGGGTCCGCATGCTTAATGTTCGTTGACGATATAGTACTATATGAGTTATGTATGTTGGTGACCGAATGTTGTTCGGAGTCCCGGATGAGATCACAGACATGACGAGGAACTCCGGAATGGTCCGGAGATAAAGATTGATATATGGGATAATAGTGTTTGGTCTCCGGAAGGGTTCCGGTATTCACCGAAAGGGGTTCCGGATGGTTCTGGATGTTTCCCGAAATGTTTGGGTATGAGAACATTTTATTTGGGCCAAATGGGAAAGCCCACAAGGTTTTGGAAAGAGAAAAAGGAAGTTTGGGAGAGTCCAGGGGCCAGACGCCAGGGTCCCTGGCGTCTGGGTCCAGACGTCGGGATCCCTGGCGTCTAGTCCTGGAGTCCGAGAAGGACTCTTGCCTTTCGGGTGAAACCGACTTTGTGTAGGCTTTTACTCCAAGTTTCGACCCCAAGGCTCAACATATAAATAGAGGGGTAGGGCTAGCACCCAAGACACATCAAGAAACACCAAGCCGTGTGCTGGCAACCCCGTCCCCTCTAGTTTATCCCCCGTCATAGTTTTCGTAGTGCTTAGGCGAAGCCCTGCGGAGATTGTTCTTCACCAACACCATCATCACACCGTCGTGCTGCCGGAACTCATCTACTACTTCGCCCCTCTTGCTTGATCAAGAAGGCGAGGACGTCATCGAGCTAAACGTGTGCTAAACACGGAGGTGCTGTACGTTTGGTACTTGATCGGGACAGATCGTGAAGGTGTAGGACTACATCAACCGCGTTGATAAACGCTTCCACTTTCGGTCTATGAGGGTACGTACACACACTCTTCCCTCTTGTTGTTATGCATCACCATGATAGATCTTGCGTGTGCATAGTAATTTTTTTGAAATTACTAGGTTCCCCAATAGTTCACATCGTCATGTGATTTCACACCAATTGTTCACATCTTTATGTGATTAGTTCACATCTTCATGTGACTAATATCCAAAAGGGTTTACTAGAGTCAATAATCTAGTTCACATCGTTATGTGATTAACACCCAACGAGTGATCATGTTTTGCTTCTGAGAGAAGATTAGTCAACGGGTCTGCCACATTCAGAGCCATATGTATTTTGCAAATTTTCTATGTCTACAATGCTCTGCACGGAGCTACTCTAGCTAATCGCTCCCACTTTCAATATGTATCTAGATCGAGACTTAGAGTCATCCAGATCGGTGTCAAAGGTTGCATCGACGTAAATCTTTACGATGAACTCTTTGTCACCTCCATAACCGAGAAATATTTCCTTATTCCACTAAGGATACTTTGACCACGGTTCAGTGATCCACTCCTGGATCACTATTGTACCCTCTTGCCAAACTCATGGTGAGGTACACAATAGGTCTGGTACACAACATAGCATACTTTATAGAACCTATGACTGAGGCATAGAGAATGACTTTTCATTCTCTTTCTATTTTCTGTCGTGGTCGGGTTTTGAATCTTTACTCAACTTCACACCTTGCAATACAGGCAAGAACTCCTTCTTTGACTGTCCCATTTTTTAACTAGTTCAAACAACTTGTCAAGGTATGTACTCATTGAAAAAAATTATCAAGCGTCTTAATCTATCTCTATAGATCTTGATGCTCAATATGTAAGCAGCTTCACCGAGGTCTTTGTTTGAAAAAACTCCTTTTGAACACTCCTTTATGCTTTCCAGAAAATTCTACATCATTTCCGATCAACAATATGTCATTCACATATACTTATCAGAAAGGCTGTAGTGCTCCCACTCACTTGCTTGTAAATATAGGCTTCACCGCAAGTCTATATAAAACTATATGCTTTGATCAACATATCAAAGCGTATATTCCAACTCCAAGATGCTTGCACCAGTCCATAGATGGATCGCTGGAGCTCGCACATTTTGTTAGCACCTTTAGGATTGACAAAACCTTCTGGTTGCATCATATACAACTCTTCTTTAAGAAATCCATTAAGGATTGTAGTTTTGATATCCATTTGCCAGATTTCATAAAATGTGGCAATTTTCTAACATGATTCAGACAGACTTAAGCATCGCTACGAATGAGAAAATCTCATCGTAGTCAACACCTTGAACTTGTCAAAAACTGTTTTTCGACAATTCGAGCATTGTAGATAGTAACACTACTATCAGCATCCATCTTCCTCTTGAAGATCCATTTATTCTCTATGGCTTGCTGATCATTGGGCAAGTCCACCAAAGTCCATACTTTGTTCTCATACATGGATCCCATCTCAGATTTCATGGCCTCAAGCCATTTTGCGAAATCTAGGCTCATCATCGCTTCCTCATAGTTCGTAAGTTCATCATGGTTTAGTAACATGACTTCTAGTACAGGATTACCATACCAATCTGGTGCGGATCGTGCTCGGGTTGACCTATGAAGTTCGGTATTAACTTGATCTAAAGTTTCATGATCATCATCATTAACTTCCTCACTAATTGGTGTAGGCATCACTGGAACTGATCTCAGTGATGAGCTACTTTCCAATTCGAGAGAAGATACAATTACCTCATCAAGTTCTACTTTCCTCCCACTCACTTCTTCTGAGAGAAACTCCTTCTCTAGAAAGGATCCACTCTTAGCAACAAAGATCTTGCCTTCGGATCTATGATAGAAGGTGTACCCAACAGTTTATTTTGGGTATCCTATGAAGACGCACTTCTCCGATTTGGGTTTGAGCTTATCAGGCTGAAACTTTTTCACATAAGCATCGCAACCCCTTTTCACATAAGCATCGCAACCCCAAACTTTAAGAAACGACAACTTAGGTTTCTTGCTAAAACACAATTCATATGGTGTCGTCTCAACGGATCTAGATGGTTCCCTATTTAACGTGAATGCAGCTGTCTCTAATGCATAACCCCAAAACGATAGTGGTAAATCGGTAAGAGACATCATAGATCGCGCCATATCCAATATAGTACGGTTACGATGTTCGGACACACCATTATGCTGTGGTATTCCAGGTGGCGTGATTTGTGAAATTATTCCACATTGTTTTAAATGAAGACCAAACTCATAACTCAAATATTCACCTCCACGATCAGATCGTAGAAATTTTATTTTCTTGTTACGATGATTTTCCACTTCACTCTAAAATTCTTTGAACTTTTCAAATGTTTCAGACTTATGTTTCATCAAGTAGATATACCAATATCTGCTCAAATCATCTGTGAAGGTCAGAAAATAACGATGCCCGCCGCGAGCCTCAACACTCATCAGACCGCATACATCAGTATGTATTATTTCCAATAAGTCGGTGGCTCGCTCCATTGTTCCGGAGAAAGGAGTCTTAGTCATCCTTCCCATGAGGCATGGTTCGCAAGCATCAAGTGATTCATAATCAAGTGATTCCAAAAGCCCATCAGCATGGTGTTTCTTCATGCGCTTTACACCAATATGACCTAAACGGCGGTGCCACAAATAAGTTGCACTATCATTATTAACTTTGCATATTTTGGCTTCAATACTATGAATATGTGTATCACAATGATCGAGATTCAACAAACCATTCACATTGGGTGTATGACCATTGAAGTTTTATTCATGTAAACAGAACAACAATTATTCTGTGACTTAAATGAATAACCTTATTGCAATAAACATGATCCAATCATATTCATGCTCAACGCAAACACCAAATAACATTTATTTAGGTTCAACACTAATCCCGAAAGTAGAGGGAGTGTGCGATGGTGATTTTATCAACCTTGGAATCACTTCCAACACACATCATCACCTCACCCTCAACTAGTCTATGTTCATTTTGTAACTCCTGTTTCAAGTTACTAATCATAGCAACTCAACCAGTATCAAATACCCAGGGGCTACTATGAACACTAGTAAACTACACATCAATAACATGTATATCATATATACTTTTGTTCACTTTGCCATCCTTCTTATCCGCCAAGTATTTGGGCCAGTTCCTCTTCCAGTGACCATTTCCTTTGTAGTAGAAGCACTTAGTTTCAAGCTTGGGTCTAGTTTTGGGCTTGTTCGTGGGAGTGGCAACTTGCTTGCCATTCTTCTTGAAGTTCCCTTTCTTTCCCTTGCCCTTTTACTTGAAACTAGTGGTCTTGTAAACCATCAACACTTGATGTTTTTCTTGATTTCTACCTTCGCCTATTTCAGCATCGTGAAGAGCTCGGGGAATCGCTTTCACCATCCCTTGCATATTATAGTTCATCACAAAGTTCTAGTAACTTGGTGATAGTGACTAGAGAACTCTGTCAATCACCATCTTATCTGGAAGATGAACTCCCACTTGATTCAAGTGATTGTAGTACTCAGTCATTCTGAGCACATGCTCACTGGTTGAGCTATTCTCCTCCATCTTGCAGGCAAAATACTTGTCAGAGGTCTCATACCTCTTGACTCGGGCATGAGTCTGAAATACCAATTTCAGATCTTGGAACATCTTGTATGCTCTGTGGCATTCATAACGTTTTTGAAGTCCCAGTTCTAAGGCATAAAGCATGGTGCACTAAACTATCAAGTAGTCATCATACGAGCTTTTTCAAACATTCATAACATCTACATCTGCTCCTGCAATAGGTCTGCCACCTAGCGGTGCATCAAGGACATAATACTTCTGTGCAACAATGAGGATAATCCTCAGGTCATAGAGCTAGTCCGCATCATTGCTACTAACATTTTCAACTTATTTTTCTCTAGGAACATATCAAAAATAAAACGGGGAAGCTATACACGAGCAATTGATCTACAACATAGATATGCAAATACTATCAGGACTAAGTTCATGATAAATTTAAGTTCAATTAATCATATTACTTAAGAACTCCCACTTAGATAGACATCCCTCTTGTCATCTAAATGATCACGTGACCCATATCAACTAAACCATGTCCGATCATCATGTGAGATGGAGTAGCTTTCAATGGTGAACATCACTATGTTGATCATATCTACAATATGATTCACGCTCGACCTTTCGGTCTCAATGTTCCGAGGCAATATCTGCATACGCTAGGCTCGTCAAGTTTAAACCGAGTATTATGCGTGTGCAAAGCTGGCTTGCACCCGTGATACGTCCATTTTGCATCATGATTTTATATCGATATTTATTGCATTATGGGCTGTTATTACACATTATGTCACAATACTTATGCCTATTCTCTCTTATTTTACAAGGTTTACATAAAGAGGGGGAATGCCGGCAGCTGGGATTCTGGGCTGGAAAAGGAGCAAATATTAGAGACCTATTCTGCACAGCTCCAAAAGTCCTGAAACTTCACGGAAGACGTTTTCAGAATATATAAAAAATACTCAGTGGAAGAAATTCACCAGGGGGCCACACCCTGCCCACGATGGTGGGGGCGTGCCCTACCCCCCTGGGCGTGCCCCCCTACCTTGTGGGCCCTCTGGTGGCCCTCCGGTGGCCATCTTCTGCTATATGAAGTCTTTCGATGGGAAAAAATAACAAGCCATCTTCTCGGACAAAACTCCGCCGCCACGAGGCGGAACCTTGGCGAAACCAATCTAGGGCTCTGGCGGAGCTGTTCTGCCTGGGAAACTTCCCTCCCGGAGGAGGAAATCATCGCCATCGTCATCACCAACGCTCCTCTCATCGGGAGGGGGCAATCTCCATCAATATCTTCATCAGCACCATCTCCTCTCAAAACCCTAGTTCATCTCTTGTATCCAATTCTTGTCTCCAAGTCCGGGATTGGTGCTAGTGGGTTGCTAGTAGTGTTAATTACTCCTTGTAGTTGATGCTAGTTGGTTTATTTGGTGGAAGGTCATATGTTCAGATCCTATATGCATATTAATACCCCTCTTATTATGAACATGTTTATGCTTTGTGAGTAGTTACGTTTGTTCCTAAGGACATGGGAGAAGTCTTGCTATTAGTAGTCATGTGAATTTGGTATTCGTTCGATATTTTGATGAGATGTATGTTGTCTCTCCTCTAGTGGTGTTATGTGAACGTCGACTACATGACACTTCACCATTATTTGGGCCTAGAGGAAGGCATTGGGAAGTAATAAGTAGATGATGGGTTGCCAGAGTGACAGAAGCTTAAACCCTAGTTTATGTGTTGCTTCGTAAGGGGCTGATTTGGATCCATATGTTTCATGCCATGGTTGGGTTTACCTTAATACTTTTGTTGTAGTTGCGGATGCTTGCAATAGAGGTTAATCATAAGTGGGATGCTTGTCCAAGTAAGTATAGTACCCAAGCACCGGTCCACCCACATACCAAATTATCAAAGTACCAAACGCGAATCATATGAGCGTGATGAAAACTAGCTTGATGATATTCCCATGTGTCCTCGGGAGCGCTTTTCTCTATATAAGAGTTTGTCCAGGCTTGTCCTTTGCTACAAAAAGGATTGGGCCACCTTGCTGCACTTTATTTACTTTTGTTACTTGTTGCTCGTTACAAATTATCCTATCACAAAACTATCTGTTGCCACTTATTTCAGTACTTGCAGAGAATACCTTGCTAGAAACCGCTTATCATTTCCTTCTGCTCCTCGTTGGGTTCGACACACTTACTTATCGAAAGGACTACGATAGATCCCCTATACTTGTGGGTCATCAAGACTCTTTTCTAGCGCCGTTGCCGGGGAGTGAAGCGCCTTTGGTAGGTGGAATTTGGTAAGGAAAACTTTATATAGTGTGCTGAAATTTACTGTCACTTGTTACTATGGAAAGTAATCCTCTGAGGGGCTTGTTTGGGGTATCTTCACCCTGACCAGTAGAGCAAAGAGTTTCTCCTCAACCTACTGAACCTACTGAAAATGAAAATGTCTGCTTTGAAATCCCTTCGGGTATGATAGAAAAACTGCTAGCTAATCCCTTTTTAGGAGATGGAACAAAACATCCTGATGAGCATCTAATATATGTGGATGAAGTTTGTGGATTATTTAAGCTTGCAGGTGTACTCGGAGATGTTGTTAAGAATAAGGTGTTCCCTTTATCTTTGAAGGGAGATGCATCGACATGGTATAGGCTATGTGATGATACGGGGTCATGGAACTACAAACGATTGAACTGGAATTTCATCAAAAGTTTTATCCTATGCATCTTGTTCATCGTGATCGCAATTATATATATAATTTTTGGCCTCGCAAAGGAGAAAGCATCACTCAAGCTTGGGGGAGGCTTAAATCAATGTTATATTCATACCCCAATCATGAGCTCTCAAGAAAAATGATTATTCAAAAATTTTATGCTCAGCTTTCTGATAACAATCGCACCATGCTTGATACTTCTTGTGATGGCTCTTTCATGATGAAGACTATTGAATTCAAATGGGATTTATTGGAAAGAATTAAACGCACCTCTGAAGATTGGGACCTCGACAAAGGTAAGGAGTCAGCTATGACACCTAGGTTTGGTTGTGTTAAATCTTTTATGGATACCGATGTTTTCCGTAAATTTAGCACTAAATATGGACTTGACTCTGAGATAGTAGCTTCTTTCTGTGAATCTTTTGCTACTTATGTTGATCTCCCCAAGGAGAAGTGGTTTAAATATCATCCTCCGATAGAAGTAAAAGTAGCTGCACCTATTAAAGTTGAAGAAAAGATTGTCACTTATAATGATCCTATTGTTCCTACTTCTTATGTTGAGAAACCACCTTTTCCTGTTAGGATAAAGGATCATGCTAAAGCTTCAACTGTGGTTCGTAAAAGAAATATTAAAACTTATACACCTCATGAGCAAATTAAAGTTGAACCTGATATTGCTATTGTTAAAGATCTCTTGTCTGATAATATTGATGGGCATGTTATTCATTTCCTTGATGAGACTGCTAGAATTGCTAAACCTTGTGCTAAAGATGAAAACAGACCGGTGGTAGGCATGGCTATTATTTCTGTTAAAATAGGAGATCATTGTTATCATGGCTTATGTGATATAGGTGCTAGTGCTAGCGCAATACCTTATTCCTTATACAAAGAAATCATGCATGATATTACACCTGCTGAGATAGAAGATATTGATGTCACAATTAAACTTGCCAATAGAGATACTATTTCACCAATGGGAATTGTTAGAGATGTTGAAGTCTTGTGTGGGAAAACTAAATATCCTGCTGATTTTCTTGTTCTTGGTTCCCCACAAGATAGCTTTTGTCCCATTATATTTGGTAGACCCTTCTTAAACACTATTAATGCTACCATAGATTGCAAAAGGGATGTTGTTACTATCGGTTTAGATGATATGACTCATGAATTTAATTTCTCTAAATTTAGTAGACAACACCGTGAAGAAGAATTACCTAGTAAGGATGAAATTATTGGTCTTGCTTCTATTGCCGTACCTCCTAGTGATCCTTTAGAACAATATTTGCTAGACCATGAAAATGATATGTTTATGAATGAAAGAAGGGAAATAGACGAAGTATTCTTTAAACAGGAACCTATTCTGAAAAACAATTTGCCTGTTGAAATCCTAGGGGATCCTCCTCCACCCAAGGGTGATCCCGTGTTTGAGCTTAAACCGTTACCTGATACTCTTAAATATGCTTATCTTGATGAGAAAAAGATATATCATGTTATTATTAGTGCTAACCTTTCAGAGCATGAGGAGGAGAGATTATTGAAAACTCTGAAGAAGCATCGTGCTGCTATTGGGTATACTCTTGATGATCTTAAGGGCATTAGTCCCACTCTATGTCAACACAAAATTAATTTGGAAGAAGATGCTAAACCAGTTCGTGATCATCAACGACGGTTGAATCCTAAAATGAAAGAAGTGGTAAGAAAGGAAATACTAAAGCTCCTTGAGGCAGGTATAATCTATCCCGTTGCTGATAGTCAGTGGGTAAGTCCTGTCCATTGTGTCCCTAAGAAGGGAGGTATTACTATCGTTCCTAATGATAAAGATTAATTGATTCCTCAAAGAATTATTACAGGTTATAGGATGGTAATTGATTTCCGCAAATTAAATAAGGCTACTAAAAGGATCATTACCCATTTCCTTTTATCGATCAAATGCTAGAAAGATTATCCAAACATACACATTTTTGCTTTCTAGATGGTTATTCTGGTTTCTCTCAAATACCGGTGTCAGCTAAGGATCAATCGAAGACTACTTTTACTTGCCCTTTTGGTACTTTTGCTTATAGACGTATGCCTTTTGGTCTATGTAATACACCTGCTACCTTTCAAAGATGCATGATGGCTATATTCTCTGACTTTTGTGAAAAGATTTGTGAGGTTTTCATGGATGATTTCTCCATCTATGGATCTTCTTTTGATGATTGCTTAAGCAACCTTGATCGAGTTTTTCAGAGATGTGAAGAAACTAATCTTGTCTTGAATTGGGAAAAGTGCCACTTTATGGTTAATGAAGGTATTGTCTTGGGGAATAAAGTTTCTGAAAGAGGTATTGAAGTTGATAAATCCAATGTTGATGCTATTGAAAAGATGCCATGCCCCAAGGACATCAAAGGTATAAGAAGTTTCCTTGGTCACGTCGGATTTTATAGGAGGTTCATTAAGGACTTCTCAAAAAAATTTCGGTTTCTAACTAATTTATTACAAAAAGATATACCATTTGTTTTTTATGATGATTGTGTAGAAGCATTTGAAATACTTAAGAAAGCATTGATCTCTGCACCTATTGTTCAGCCACCTGATTGGAATTTACCCTTTGAAATTATGTGTGATGCTAGTGATTATGCTGTAGGTGCTGTTCTAGGGCAAAGAGTTGATAAGAAATTAAATTTTACTCAATATGCTAGTAAAACCCTAGACAATGTTCAAAGAAATTATGCTACTACTGAAAAAGAATTCTTAGCAGTTGTATTTGCTTGTGATAAGTTCAAACCTTATATTGTTGATTCTAAAGTAACTATTCACACTGATCATGCTACTATTAAATATCTCATGGAAAAGAAAGATGCTAAACCTAGACTTATTAGATGGGTTCTTGATACATCTCCAACGTATCTATAATTTTTGATTGCTCCATGCTATATTATCTACTGTTTTGGACCATATTGGGATTTATTTTCCACTTTTATATTATTTTTGGGACTAACCTATTAACCGGAGGCCCATCCCAGAATTGTTGTTTTTTGCCAATTTCAGTGTTTCGGAGAAACAGAATATCAAACGGAGTCCAAACGGAATGAAACCTTCGGGAACGTGATTTTCTCATCAGATAAGACCCAGGAGACTTGCACCCTCCGTCAAGAAAGCCACGAGGCGGTCACGAGGGTGGAGGGCACCCCCCTAGGGCGCGCCCCCTGCCTCGTGGGCCCCTCGAAGCTCCACCGATGTACTCCTTCCTCCTATATATACCTACGTACCCCCAAACGATCGGGGACGGAGCCAAAAACCTAATTCCACCGACGCAACTCTCTGTATCCACGAGATCCCATCTTGGGGCCTGTTCTGGAGCTCCGCCGAAAGGGGAATCGATCACGGAGGGCTTCTACATCATCATCCAAGCCCCTCCGATGAAGTGTGAGTAGTTTACTTCAGACCTACGGGTCCATAGTTAGTAGCTAGATGGCTTCTTCTCTCTTTTTGGATCTCAATACAATGTTCTCCCCCTCTCTTGTGGAGATCTATTCGATGTAATCTTCTTTTTGCGGTGTGTTTGTTGAGACCGGCGAATTGTGGGTTTGTGATCCAGTCTATCTATGAATAATATTTAATCTTCTCTGAATTCTTTTATGTATGATTGGTTATCTTTGCAAGTCTCTTTGAATTATCAGTTTGGTTTGGCCTACTAGATTGGTTTTTCTTGCCATGGGAGAAGTGCTTAGCTCTGGGTTCAATCTTGCGGTGTCCTTTCCTAGTGACAGAAGGGGCAGTGAGGCACGTATTGTATTGTTGCCATCGAGGATAACAAGATGGGGTTTTTATCATATTGCATGAAACTATCCCTCTACATCATGTCATCTTGCTTAAGGTGTTACTCTGTTTTTAACTTAATACTCTAGATGCATGTTGGATAGCAGTCGATGAGTGGAGTAATAGTAGTACATGCAGGCAGGAGTCGGTCTACTTGTCTCGGATGTGATTCCTATATACATGATCATACCTAGATATTCTCATAACTATGCTCATTTCTGTCAATTGCTCAACAGTAATTTGTTCACCCACCGTAGAATACTTATGCTCTTGAGAGAAGCCACTAGTGAAACCTATGGCCCCCGGGTCTCTTTCTCATCATATCAATCTCCATCACTTTATTATTGCTTTGCTTTTTACTTTTCCTTTTACTTTTCACTTTGCATCACTATACCAAAAATACCAAAAATATTATTTATCATCTCTATCTGATCTCACTTTCGTAAGTGACCGTGAAGGGATTGAAAACCCCTAAGCGTGTTGGTTGCGTTGAGCTATTGTTTTTGTGTAGGTACGAGGGACTCGCGCGTAGCCTCCTACTGGATTGGTACCTTGGTTCTCAAAAACTGAGGGAAATACTTACGCTACTTTGCTGCATCATCCTCTCCTCTTCGGTGAAATCCAACGCAGTGCTCAAGAGGTAGGAAGAAGAATTTCTGGCGCCGTTGCCGGGGAATCTGCGCAAAAGTCAACCCATCACAATCCCTATCTCCCGCATTACATTATTTTCCATTTGCCTCTCGTTTTCCTCTCCCCCACTTCACCCTTGCCGTTTTATTCGCCCTCTCTCTCTCTATCCTCCCTCTCTTTCTCTATTTGCCTCTTTTTTCCCGTTTGCTTTTTGTTTGCTCGTGTGTTGGATTGCTTGTTTGTTGCGATGGCTCAAGATAATACTAAATTGTGTGACTTCACCAATACCAACAATAATGATTTCCTTAGCACTCCGATTGCTCCTCTTACCAATGCTGAATCTTGTGAAATTAATGCTGCTTTGCTGAATCTTGTCATGAAAGATCCGTTTTCCGGCCTTCCTACTGAAGATGCCGCTACCCATCTTAATAGCTTCGTTGATTTCTGTGACATGCAAAAGAAGAAAGATGTCGATAATGATATTGTTAAATTGAAGCTATTTCATTTTTCGCTTAAAGATCGTGCTAAAGCTTGGTTTTCATCTTTTCCTAAAAATAGTATTGATTCATGGAACAAGTGCAAAGATGCTTTTATCTCTAAGTATTTTCCTCCCGCTAAGATCATCTCTCTTAGAAACGATATTATGAATTTTAAACAACTTGATCATGAACATGTTGCACAAGCTTGGGAGAGAATAAAATTAATGATACGTAATTGCCCTACTCATGGTTTCAATTTGTGGATGATTATACAGAAAAATTATGCTGGATTGAATTTTGCTTCTAGAAATCTTTTAGATTCGGCCGCGGGAGGCACTTTTATGGAAATCACTTTAGGAGATGCTACTAAACTCCTAGATAATATTATGGTTAATTATTCTCAATGGCACACTGAAAGATCCACTAATAAAAAAGTGCATGCGATAGAAGAAATTAATATTTTAAGTGGAAAGATGGATGAACGTATGAAATTATTTGCTACTAAGAGTGTTTCTTCTGATCCTAATGATATGCCTTTGTCTACTTTGATTGATAATAATAATGAATCTATGGATGTGAATTTTTTTGGTAGGAATAAGTTTGGTAACAACGCGTATAGAGGGAATTTTAATCCTAGGCCTTATCCTAGTAATCCTTCTAATAATTATGGAAATTCCTACAACAACTCTTATGGAAATTTTAATAAGATGCCCTCTGAATTTGAGAGTAGTGTTAAAGAGTTTATGAATTCACAAAAGAATTTTAATACTTTGCTTGAAGAGAAATTGCTTAAAGTTGATGATTTGGCTAGGAACATTGATAGAATTTCTCTTGAGGTTGATTCTTTAAAGCTTAGATCTATTCCTCCTAAGCATGATATCAATGAGTCTCTCAAAGCCATGAGAATTTCCATTGATGAGTGCAAGGAAACAACCGCTAGGACGCGTGCTATGAAAGATGCCTTTTTAGAGCGTGTTCTTCCAATTCCTATGAAAATCAAGATGAAGATCTAAAAGTTATTGATGTGTCTCCTATTAAATATTTGTTTTGCAATATAAATCTTGATGAAACTGAATATGATCCACCCTTACCTAGAAGGTGTTCTAAGAATTCGGAATATTTAGATCTTGATGATGAAATTGATAAAAGTGGGATTAAAAGAAATAAAACCTTAGATGTTGCTAAACCCACTATATTGGATTTCAAGGAATTTAATTATGAAAATTTCTCTTTATTTGATTGTATTTCCTTGTTGCAATCCGTGCTAAATTCTCCTCATGCTTATAGTGAAAATAAAGCCTTTACCGAACATATCGTTGGTGCCTTGATGCAAACTTATGAAGAAAAACTTGAGTTGAAATTTTCTATCCCTAGAAAACTTTATGATGAGTGGGAACCTACTATTAAAATTAAAATTAAAATTAAATATTATGAGTTTTATGCTTTGTGTGATTTGGGTGCTAGTGTCTCTACTATTCCCAAAACTTTGTGTGATTTGCTAGATTTCCGTGATTTTGATGATTGCTCTCTAAACTTGCATCTTGCGGATTCCACTATTAAGAAACCTATGGGAAGAATTAATGATGTTCTTATTGTTGCAAATAGGAATTATGTGCCCGTAGATTTTATCGTTCTTGATATAGATTGCAACCCTTCTTGCCCTATTATTCTCGGTAGACCTTTCCTTAGAACGGTTGGTGCAATTATTGATATGAAGGAAGGGAATATTAGATTTCAATTTCCATTAAAAAAGGGCATGGTACACTTCCCTAGAAAGAAAATAAAATTGCCATATGAATCTATCATTAGATCCACTTATGGATTACCTACCAAAGATGGCAATACCTAGATCTATCCTTGCTTGTTACGCCTAGCTAGGGGCGTTAAACGATAGCGCTTGTTGGGAGGCAACCCAATTTTATTTTTATTCCTTGCTTTTTGCTCCTATTTAGTAATAAATAATTTATCTAGCCTCCATTTTGGTTGTGTTTTTTGTGTTTAATTATTGTTTGTGCCAAGTAGAACCATTGGGAAGACTTGGGGAAAGTCTTGTTGAACTTGCTGTAAAAAACAGAAACTTTAGCGCTCACGAGAACTGCTGTCAGTTTCATTTGGATAGTGCTATTTAGTTAATTATTCTTTCAGATGATTAATAGATAAATTACTCACGTCCATAAATTTATTTTAGAATTTTGGGGGTTCCAGATCTTGCGCTAGCTACAGATTACTACAGACTGTTCTGTTTTTGACAGATTCTGTTCTTCGTGTGTTGTTTGCTTATTTTGATGAATCTATGGCTAGTAAAATAGTTTATAAACCATAGAGAAGTTGGAATATAGTAGGTTTAACACCAATATAAATAAAGAATGAGTTCATTACAGTACCTTGAAGTGGTCTTTTGTTTTCTTTCGCTAACGGAGCTCACGAGATTTTCTACTTTAAGTTTTGTGTTGTGAAGTTTTCAAGTTTTGGGTAAAGATTTGATGGATTATGGAACAAGGAGTGGCAAGATCCTAAGCTTGGGGATGCCCATGGCACCCCCAATATAATCTAAGGACACCTAAAAGCCAAAGCTTGGGGATGCCCCGGAAGGCATCCCCTCTTTCGTCTACTTCTATCGGTAACTTTACTTGGAGCTATATTTTTATTCACCACATGATATGTGTTTTGCTTGGAGAGTCTTTTATGATTTGAGTCTTTGCTTGTTAGTCTACCACAATCATACTTGCTATACACAACTTTTGAGAGAGCCATACATGATTTGGAATTTGATAGAATACTCTATGTGCTTCACTTATATCTTTTGAGCTTTATAGTTTTGCTCTAGTGCTTCACTTATATCTTTTAGAGCACGGTGGTGGATTCGTTTTATAGAAACTATTGATCTCTCATGCTTCACTTAGATTATTTTGAGAGTCTTAATAGCATGGTAATTTGCTTAAAATCCTAATATGCTTGGTATGCAAGATTAACAATAAAACTTTCTTATGAGTGTGTTGAATACTAAGAAAAGTTTGATGCTTGATGATTGTTTTGAGATATGGAGGTAATAATATCAAAGTCATGCTAGTTGAGAAGTTGTGAAATTGAGAAATACTTGTGTTGAAGTTTGCAAGTCCCGTAGCATGCACGTATGGTAAACGTTATGCAACAAATTTGAATAATGAGGTGTTATTTGATTGTCTTCCCTATGAGTGGCGGTCGGGGACGAGCGATGGTCTTTTCCTACCAATCTATCCCCCTAGAAGCATGCGCGTAGTGCCGAGGTTTTTGATGACTTGTAGATTTTTGCAATAAGTATGTGAGTTATTTATGACTAATGTTGAGTCCATGGATTATACACACTCTCACCCTTCCATCCTTGCTAGCCTCTTCAGTACCGTGCATTGCCCTTTCTCACATTGAGAGTTGGCGCAAACTTCGCCAGTGCATCCAAACCCCGTGATATGATACGCTCTTTCACACATAAACCTCCTTATATCTTCCTCAAAACAGCCACCATACCTACCTATTATGGCATTTCCATAGCCATTCCGAGATATATTGCCATGCAACTTTCCATCATTCCGTTCATCATGACACATTCATCATTGTCATATTGCTTAGCATGATCATGTAGTTGACATAGTATTTGTGGCAAAGCCACCGTTCATAATTCTTTCATACATGTCACTCTTGGTTCATTGCATATCCCGGCACACCGCCGGAGGCATTCATATAGAGTCATCCTTGTTCTAGTATCGAGTTGTAATCATTGAGTTGTAAATAAATAGAAGTGTGATGATCATCATTATTAGAGCATTGTCCCAAGTGAGGAATAAATAAAAAAAGAAAAAGGCCATAAAAAAGAGAAGGCCCAAAAAATGAGAGAAAAGGAGAGAAGGGACAATGTTACTATCCTTTTACCACACTTATGCTTCAAAGTAGCACCATGATCTTCATAGTAGAGAGTCTCTCATGTTATCACTTTCATATACTAGTGGGAATTTTTCATTATAGAACTTGGCTTGTATATTCCAACAATGGGCCTCCTCAAGTGCCCTAGGTCTTCGTGAGCAAGCAAGTTGGATGCACACCCACTAGTTTCTTTTGTTGAGCTTTCATACATTTATAGCTCTAGTGCATCTGTTGCATGGCGATCCCTACTCCTTGCATTAACATCAATCGGTGGGCATCTCCATAGCCCATTGATTAGCCTCGTTGATGTGAGACTTTCTCCTTTTTTTTCCACACATAACCCCCTTCATTATATTCTATTCCACCCATAGTGCTATGTCCATGGCTCGCGCTCATATATTGCGTGAAAGTTTATAGGTTTGAGATTACTAAAGTATGAAACAATTGCTTGGCTTGTCATCGGGGTTGTGCATGATGAGAGAATTCTTGTGTGATGAAATGAAACATGACTAAACTATATGATTTTGTAGGGATGAACTTTCTTTGGCCATGTTATTTTGAGAAGACAAAATTGCTTAGTTAGTATGCTTGAACTATTATCATTTTTATGTCAATATGAACTTTTATCTTGAATCTTTCGGATCTGAATATTCATACCACAATTAAGAAGAATTACATTAAAATTATGCCAAGTAGCACTCCGCATCAAAAGTTCTCTTTTTATGATTTACCTACTCGAGGACGAGCAGGAATTAAGCTTGGGATGCTTGATACGTCTCCAACGTATCTATAATTTTTGATTGTTCCATGCTATATTATCTACTGTTTTGGACCATATTGGGCTTTATTTTCCACTTTTATATTATTTTTGGGACTAACCTATTAACCGGAGGCCTAGCCCAGAATTGCTGTTTTTTTGCCTATTTCAGTGTTCCGGAGAAACAGAATATCAAACGGAGTCCAAACGGAATGAAACCTTTGGGAACGTGATTTTCTCATCAGATAAGACCCAGGAGACTTGGACCCTCCATCAAGAAAGCCACGAGGCGGTCACGAGGGTGGAGGGTGCCCCGCCACCTAGGGCGCGCCCCCTGCCTCATGGGCCCCTCGAAGCTCCACCGACGTACTCCTTCCTCCTATATATACCTACGTACCCCCAAACGATCGAGGACGGAGCCAAAAACCTAATTCCACCGCGGCAACTCTATGTATCCACGAGACCCCATCTTGGGGCCTGTTCCAGAGCTCCTCCGGAAGGGGAATCGATCACGGAGGGCTTCTACATCATCATCCAAGCCCCTCCGATGAAGTGTGAGTAGTTTACTTCAGACCTACGGGCCCATAGTTAGTAGCTAGATGGCTTCTTCTCTCTTTTTGGATCTCAATACAATGTTCTCCCCCTCTCTTGTGGAGATCTATTCGATGTAATCTTCTTTTTGCGGTGTGTTTGTTGAGACCGATGAATTGTGGGTTTATGATCCAGTCTATCTATGAATAATATTTGAATCTTCTCTGAATTCTTTTATGTATGATTGGTTATCTTTGCAAGTCTCTTCGAATTATCAGTTTGGTTTGGCCTACTAGATTGGTTTTTCTTGCCATGGGAGAAGTGCTTAGCTTTGGGTTCAATCTTGCGGTGTCCTTTCCCAGTGACAGAAGGGGCAGCAAGGCATGTATTGTATTGTTGCCATCGAGGATAAAAAGATGGGTTTTTTTATCATATTGCATGAAACTCTCCCTCTACATTATGTCATCTTGCTTAAGGTGTTACTCTGTTTTTAACTTAATACTCTAGATGCATGCTGAATAGCAGTCGATGAGTGGAGTAATAGTAGTATATGCAGGCAGGAGTCGTTCTACTTGTCTCGGATGTGATGCCTATATACATGATCATACCTACATATTCTCATAACTATGCTCAATTCTATCAATTTCTCAACAGTAATTTGTTCACCCACCGTAGAATAATTATGCTCTTGAGAGAAGCCACTAGTGAAACCTATGGCCCTCGGGTCTCTTTCTCATCATATCAATCTCCATCACCTTATTATTGCTTTGCTTTTTACTTTGCCTTTTACTTTTCACTTTGCATCTCTATACCAAAAATACCAAAAATATTATTTATCATCTCTATCAGATCTCACTTTCGTAAGTGACCGTGAAGGGATTGACAATCCCAAAGCACGTTGGTTGCGTTGAGCTATTGTTTTTGTGTAGGTACGAGGGACTCGCGCGTAGCCTCCTACTGGATTGATACCTTGGTTCTCAAAAACTGAGGGAAATACTTACGCTACTTTGCTGCATCATCCTCTCCTCTTTGGGGAAATCCAACGCAGTTCTCAAGAGGTAGCAGTTCTCTTGCTACAAGAATTTGACTTACATATTGTTGATAGAAAGGGAGCTGAGAACCCCGTTGTAGACAACTTATCTAGGTTAGAAAATGTGCTTGATGACCCACTTCCTATTGATGATAGCTTTCCTGATGAGCAATTAAATGTCATAAATGCTTCTCATACTGCTCCATGGTATGTTGATTATGCTAATTACATTGTTGCTAAGTTTATACCACCTAGTTTCACATACCAGCAAAAGAAAAAGTTATTCTATGATTTGAGGCATTACTTTTGGGATGACCCACATCTTTATAAAGAAGGAGTAGATAGTGTTATTAGACGTTGTGTACCTGAGCATGAACAGGAACAGATCCTACGCAAGTGTCACTCCGAAGCTTATGGAGGACACCATGCTGGAGATAGAACTGCACCTAAGGTATTGCAATCTAGTTTTTATTGGCCTACTCTCTTCAAGGATGACCGTAAGTTTGTCTTATCTTGTGATGAATGTCAAAGAATTGGTAATATTAGTAGACGTCAAGAAATGCCTATGAATTATTCACTTGTTATTGAACCATTTGATGTTTGGGGCTTTGACTATATGGGACCCTTTCCTTCCTCTAATGGATATACACATATTTTAGTTGTTGTTGATTACGTTACTAAGTGGCTAGAAGCTATTCCAACTAGTAGTGCTGATCATAACACTTCTATTAAAATGCTTAAAGAAGTTATTTTTCCAAGATTTTGAGTCCCTAAATATTTAATGACTGATGGTGGTTCACATTTTAATCATGGTGCTTTCCGTAAAATGCTTGCTAAATATGATGTTAATCATAGAATTGCATCTCCTTATCACCCACAGTCTAGTGGTCAAGTAGAATTGAGTAATAGAGAGCTCAAATTAATTTTGCAAAATACTGTTAATAGATCTAGAAAGAATTGGTCTAAGAAACTTGATGATGCATTATGGGCCTATAGAACTGCATATAAAAATCCTATGGGTATGTCTCCGTATAAAATGGTTTATGGAAAAGCATGTCACTTACCTCTCGAACTAGAACACAAGGCATATTGGGCTATTAAAGAGCTCAGTTATGATTTTAAACTTGCCGGTGAGAAGAGGTTATTTGATATTAGCTCACTCGATGAATGGAGAACCCAAGCCTACGAAAATGCCAAGTTGTTTAAAGAAAAAGTTAAAAGATGGCATGATAAAAGGATACAAAAGCGTGAGTTTAATGTAGGTGATTATGTATTGCTATACAACTCCCGTTTAAGATTTTTTGCAGGAAAACTTCTCTCTAAATGGGAAGGTCCTTACGTTATCGAGGAGGTCTATCGTTCCGGTGCCATAAAAATTAACAACTTCAAAGGCACAAATCCGAAGGTGGTGAACGATCAAAGAATCAAACATTATATCTCAGGTAATCCCATAAATGTTGAAACCAATGTTATTGAAACCGTAACCCCGAAGGAATACATAAGGGACACTTTTCGGAACATTTTAGACTCCAAAAAGGAATAGGTATGTGGTACGGTAAGTAAACCGACTCCAAAACAGTTTTTAAGGCAATATTTCTCCGTTTTGGAATATTTAGAAAAATAGAAAAATAAGAAACAGTCCGGGAAGGACACGAGGGCTCCACGAGGGTGGAGAGCGCGCCCTACCCCCTGGGCGCGCCCCCTACCTCGTGGGCACCTCGTGCGCTTTCTGGACTCTGTTTTCTTACACTACACGTATTTTGGTCGGTAAAAATTCATTATATAATCTCCCAGGGGTTTCGACTCCCGTATCACGCAAAAATCTCCTGTTTTTGTTTCGAGCTGTTTTTCTGACAGATCCAGGTTGTCATGTCGTCTTCAAGCACCCCCAAGGACCAGTTCTTCGAGAAGGTCATCAACCCCTACCTCGCAGAAGTTCTACAACACCCTCAAACCATTGATATGTGTGAGGGGTTGTTGCACATCCGCGATGCTGAGGGACCAAGGAAGACTGGAAGCACGGAGGCAAGGCTCGAAGCATTAGAGCAAGAAGTTTTCAAGTGTCAGGAGATGGTGGAGCATGGACTCGATTCCAATCACATTATGATCACGGAGTTCACCAACAACCACAAGCTGGACGTCAAGGACATTGGGGAGGCCATCTTCAAGCTTCATGAGAAAAACGAGCACCTCCAAGCCCAGATCTATGACCTACAAAATCAAAACTGTGAGTATGAATATAGATTCAAGAGGATGAGTTTGGCTGCAGATTTGAGGTTTCAGGAGACTCGGTCATCCTTCTATGATGGTGAGCCTATGCCTTGGAAGAAGGACGACAAGCCTACGCCATCAACAAAATCACCACCGTCTCCACCAATGAAGAAGAATTGAGTATCTAGTATGGGCACTCCCCTTGGCAACTGCCAAGCTTGGGGGAGTGCCCTGGTATCGTATCACCATCACTTTTATCTTTATCATTTTCCTTAGTTCGATCCTTTTGGTATTATCTTGTTCTAGTAGAATAAAGTTTATGGCATGATCTAGTTTTGAGTTTTGCTTTATAATTCCTCTATGTAATCGAGTCTGTGAGCTATATAATAAAGATTAGTGTTGAGTCAAGGGCTTGATTATTTTGCCATGATCCTAAGGGGATAAAAGAAAAGAGAAAGGAATAAAAAGAAACAAAGAGATCATGTGAGTCTTATAGAGAGTAATGAGCTCACATAGAAAAAAGTATGATGAATAAAAGTTGTTGAGGGTTGACAAACATAGTTTTGGTCATCGTTGCAATTAATAGGAAGTAATAAAGAAAGAGAGGTCTTCACATATAAATATACTATCTTGGACATCTTTTATGATTGTGAGCACTCACTAAAATATGACATGCTAAAGAGTTGACGTTGGACAAGGAAGACAACGTAATGGGTTATGTTTTCTTACATCTGAGATAAATTATATTGTCATGGATCATCCAACATGGTTGAGCTTGCCTTTCTCCCTCATGCTAGCCAAATTCATCGCACCAAGTAGAGATACTACTTGTGCTTCCAAATACTCTTAAAACCAGTCTTGCCATGAGAGTCCACTATACCTACCTATGGATTGAGTAAGATCCTCTAAGTAAGTTGTCATCGGTGCAAGCAATAAAAATTGCTCTCTAAATATGTATGACTTATTAGGGTGGGAGAAAATAAGCTTTATACGATCATGTGATATGGAAGAAATAAAAGCGACAGACTTCATAATAAAGGTCCATATCACAAGCGGCAATATAAAGTGACGTTCTTTCGCATTAAGATTTTGTGCATCCAACCATAAAAGCGCATGACAACCTCTGCTTCCCTCTGTGAAGGGCCTATCTTTTACTTTTATCTCCCACCTTGCATAAGAGTCATGGTGATCTTCACCCTTCATTTTTGCATTTTATCCTTTGGCAAGCACAGTATGTTGGAAAGATCCTGGTATATATGGCTAATTGGATGTGAGTTTTCATGAACTATTATTGTTGACATTACCCTTGAGGTAAAACGTTGGGAGGCAAACTATAAGCCCCTATCTTTCTCTGTGTCCGATTAAAACTCCATACCCATAAGTATTGCGTGAGTGTCAGCAATTGTGAAGGACTATATGATAGTTGAGTATGTGGACTTGCTGAAAAGCTCTTATTTATTGACTCTTTCCTATGTTCTGATAAATTGTAATTGCTCCAATGACTGAGATCATAGTTTGTTAGTTTTCAATGAAGTTTACGATTCATACTTGAAATTGAATTATTACTCTAGCATAAGAAATCAAATGACAAGAATTATATAAGTTGTTGTTCTAAGAATGATCATGATGCCCTCATGTCTGTATTTTATTTTTTATCGACACCTCTATCTCTAAACATGTGGACATATTTTTCGATTTCGGCTTTCGCTTGAGGACAAGTGAGGTCTAAGCTTGGGGGAGTTGATACGTCCATTTTGCATCATGCTTTTATATAGATATTTATTGCATTATAGGTTGTTATTACACATTATGTCACAATACTTATGCCTATTCTCTCTTATTTTACAAGGTTTGCATAAAGAGGGAGAATGCCGGCAGCTGGGATTCTGAGCTGGAAAATGAGCAAATATTAGAG
The DNA here is from genome assembly GCF_003073215.2 of Triticum urartu. NCBI lineage: Eukaryota > Viridiplantae > Streptophyta > Magnoliopsida > Poales > Poaceae > Triticum > Triticum urartu. Next base: position 379,483,999 of record NC_053027.1, on the reverse strand, counting down.
ACCTATTCTGCACAACTCCAAAAGTCCTGAAACTTCACGGAAGACGTTTTCAGAATATATAAAAAATACTCAGCGGAAGAAGTTCACCAGGGGGGGCACACCCTGCCCACGAGGGTGGGGGTGCGCCCTACCCTCCTGGGCGCGCGCCCTACCTCATGGGCCCCCTGGTGGCCCTCCGGTGGTCGTCTTCTGCTATATGAAGTCTTTTGATGGGAAAAAAATAAGAAGCCATCTTCTCGGACGAAACTCCGCCGCCACGAGGCGGAACCTTGGCGGAACCAATCTAGGGCTCTGGCGGAGCTGCTCAGCCAGGGAAACTTCCCTCCCGGAGGGGGAAATCATCGCCATCATCATCACCAACGCTCCTCTCATCGGGAGGGGGCAATCTCCATCAACATCTTCATCAGCACCATCTCCTCTCAAAACCCTAGTTCATCTCTTGTATCCAATTCTTGTCTCCAAGTCCGGGATTGGTGCTAGTGGGTTGCTAGTAGTGTTAATTACTCCTTGTAGTTGATGCTAGTTGGTTTATTTGGTGGAAGATCGTATGTTCAGATCCTATATGCATATTAATACCCCTCTGATTATGAACATGTTTATGCTTTGTGAGTAGTTACGTTTGTTCCTGAGGACATGGGAGAAGTCTTGCTATTAGTAGTCATGTGAATTTGGTATTTGTTCGATATTTTGATGAGATGTATGTTGTCTCTCCTCTAGTGGTGTTATGTGAACATCGACTACATGACACTTCACCATTATTTGGGCCTAGAGGAAGGCATTGGGAAGTAATAAGTAGATGATGGGTTGCTAGAGTGACAGAAGCTTAAACCCTAGTTTATGCGTTGCTTCGTAAGGGGCTGATTTGGATCTATATGTTTCATGCTATGGTTAGGTTTACCTTAATACTTTTGTTGTAGTTGAGGATGCTTGCAATAGAGGTTAATCATAAGTGGGATGCTTGTCCAAGTAAGGACAGTACCCAAGCACCGGTCCACCCACATACCAAATTATCAAAGTACCGAACGCGAATCATATGAGCGTGATGAAAACTAGCTTGATGATATTCCCATGTGTCCTCGGGAGCGCTTTTCTCTATATAAGAGTTTGTCCAGGCTTGTCCTTTGCTACAAAAAGGATTGGGCCACCTTGCTGCACTTTATTTACTTTTGTTACTTTTTGCTCGTTACAAATTATCCTATCACAAAACTATCTGTTACCACTTATTTTAGTACTTGCAGAGAATACCTTGCTGGAAACCGCTTATCATTTCCTTCTGCTCCTCGTTGGGTTCGGCACTCTTACTTATCAAAAGGACTATGATAGATCACCTATACTTGTGGGTCATCAACGTTGTATGTGAACGTAGAGTTTATCACACCCGATCATCACGTGGTGTCTCGGCACGACGAACTGTAGCAACGGTGCATACTCAGGGAGAACACTTATACCTTGAAATTTAGTGAGAGCTCATCTTATAATGCTACCGCGGTTGTTCCCTTTGTCATCGATATGTTACTTGCCTGAGATTCGATCGTCGGTATCTCAATACCTAATTCAATTTCGTTACCGGCAAGTCTCTTTACTCGTTCCGTAATGCATCATCCCGTAACTAACTCATTAGTCACATTGCTTTCAAGGCTTATAGTGATGTGCATTACCGAGAGGGCCCAGAGATACCTCTCCGACAATCGGAGGGACACTCTGTTTGTCTATGTATTCACACATGTACTAAGTTTTCAGTTAATACAATTCTAGCATGAATAATAAACATTTATCATGATATAAGGAAATATAAATAACAACTTCATTATTGCCTCTAGGGAATATTTCCTTCAAAGCGATGTCGAATCGTGAAGCTTGCACGCTTGCAACCAAGTAGGGAGGTCGTGCTTCCGGTCTTCAGTTCGAGGGACTATTCACGGGTGGTATGAGGGATCGTTCATCTACGGTTCAAGGGACTCCAAGTACGATCTACACCAATATGTTCTTCTTCCTCTGCAACTTGGTGACGAAAACGATTGTGATCCCAACCCATTATGCTTCTTCATATTGATCTTGGGTGATTGTAGGCACCAATTTTTTTTGTTTTCTACTACGTTTCCCAATAGTTGACACTTGTGAATCAATCACTTGGAGCAACCGACCAACAAATTGTTGTGGGGGCTGTTTATAGCCTGAGGGCAACCCAACATAGAATGACTATCATGCCCCTTCAGACAACAGCCGGTGCTATCACAAGAACGGTCGAAAAATTGTCTCTCGATTTCCTCGCGGTAGGAGAGTCACACTTGCGAAATCCTAGCTCTTCAGTCATAACAATTTCGTTAGCAACCAGAAGACCCGTGTCTCTGTCGCTGAAGAACTCGATTGCACTACAAAAGCTTTCCAAAGTCTTCACTCAAAGAAATTGGTATGTTTGAGTTTGAGCATCACTAAGAAAATACGCCTATGTATCACCTAGACCCCCTTTAACAGTATGGTGTTCCCTATGACTCAAATAAAGAAAAGAAACAGTTAAGAAAACAAAGTCTTCAAGCTTCCAATTCTTCACTTCAGTTTCTTCAAAGAGCACACCAAGTTCTTCAGTGTAAACATACATTTTTAGGGGTTGTCTTTCATGGTTAAACATGATCTTCAGAGAATTTTCTCCTGTGTATACTCGCAAACACATTAGTCCCTTAACCCATTTGTCTTCAATACTCCAAAACCACTAAGGGGGCACTAGATACTGAAAGTGCAACTAATCCCCGGGTGGTTTTGGTAATTCATAACAATATATAGCTCATTGAACTAATATCCATTCAAGACAAATATTTCAGGATGTTCAATGATTGGCATGGCATGGACTAGAGATGTGGACCCCTAAAAATGCGAAGGACAAAGATTGGCAAAAGCTCAAGGCTCTTCATTTCTACTTTAGTGATCTAAGATAACATTGAGTCCACATGGCATGGACTAGAGATGTGGACCCCTCAAAATGCTAAGGACAAAGATTGGCAAAAGCTCAAGACTCTTCATTTCTATTTTAGTGATCCAAGATAATATTGAGTCCATAGGAAAGCCAATACTATTAAAAGGGGATGGGGTGTTGCTTAATGTTCTACTTGCTCAAAGTGCTTAGTGATATTGCTCCAAAACCCTCAGCCACTTCTCCATCCAAATATGTCCAAACCCTAATTCCAAACTCGGTCCAACCGATTCTTTCTACACGTAGCCACCGAGTTCATTTGACACAGCCACTGCCAGAAACCCTAACGTTTCGATCACAACGATACGGATCTCGGTCACACCGAGATGGCCTTGCCAACTCTGTTACTTGTTGCAATTATTTTGGTCTCACCGAGATTTGCAATCGATCTCACCAAGATGACATGCCAACTCTCTATTGCCTTATTGCTTCGCTTCGGTCTCGCCGAGTTGATGCAATCGCTGCCACTGAGACAAGGTTTGCCCTAAGCCATAGTCTGTTTTAATCTTGGCTGGCAGTTTGGCCTTCCAGATGTCCATAAATTGAAATTTGGAGGCCCAATTATGTAAGCATGGTATAAGGAGCCAGTAGAGAATTGCCCTGATTGCTCTAGATTCACTGAAAGAGTACACATTTGAGGTTACACTACTGGAATCAGAGAATTTGCCATCAGTCTGTTCTTTGTCGTCTGCTGGCAGATGGCAAAGATGGTGTGTGTCGTCTGTTTTCGAAAAGCAGACGACAAAGAATGGCCTCATGGCAAACATGGAATTTGCTGGTTGTCCTTTGTTTGTCGTCTGCTAGTGGACGACAAAGAGACCAAAAGCAGATGGCAAGGGCAGGCGGATGGCAAAGAGCTCTTTGTCATGTGTTTTTTATAGAGGACAAAGAAAAAACACACCACGCGGATCGATCTCACGGATCGATGACATGGCATGATCCGTTCCACACATCACGATCTCCCACACCGACCATGCTCTCTCTCTCACGCCTGGCCCCACCACTCTCTCTCTCTCTCTCTCTCTCATGCGCCCGACCCCACCACCATGTCTCCCATGTGCATGTCCTCATCCCCTCAATCTCTTTCTCTCATCTCTGCCCAAGCGCAGAAGCGTAGCAGCCGCGGCCGAACTTCCCCAGCGGCTCCGTCTCCGCTCCTCGTCGGATGTCGCCTCTTCGCCCCTCGCCGTCTCCGCCGTGGCCGCCCATCGCCAGATTCGGCCATGGGCTAGCCTCCCACACCTTATCTTCTACACCCCTTGTCGGACCTCGCTACGGGCGAGCCTCCCCGGCCTCCTCCTCTACGCACCTCGTCGGACTACACCGTCGGCGCCACTCGATGTCCTCCTCTCTGCCCCGAGCGCCAGATCTATGACAGCCCCGCGACCGCCGAAGCAGCAGCCGCCCTCCGGAGCCAGCCCGTGTTTGCGCACCGCCCATGTCCGCGTGCAGCCCGTGATGTCTACTACACAACTTGTTCTTGTAGACTTGTGTTGGGCCTCCAAGCGCAGAGTTTTGTAGAACAGTAGCAAATTTCCCTCCAGTGGATGACCTAAGGTTTATCAATCCGTGGGAGGCGTAGGATGAAGATGGTATCTCTCAAACAACTCTGCAATCAAATACAAGAAATCTCTTGTGTCCTCAACACACCCAATCAATGGCAAATTGTATAGGTGTACTAGTTCGGCGAAGAGATGGTGACAAAAGTGTAATATGGATGGTAGAAATATATTTTTATAATCTGAATAAATAAAAACAGCAAGGTAGCAAATAGAAAACGGGCACAAAAATGGTATTGTAATGCTTGAAAATGAGGCCTAGGGTCTGTACTTTCGCTAGTGCAATCTCTCAACAGTGCTAATATAATTGGATCATATAACCACCCTCAAAGTGCGATGAAGAATCACTCCAAAGTTCTTATCTAGCGGAGAACATAAGAAGAAATTGTTTGTAGCTACTCTTTCTGATCGATCTATCCAAGAGTTCGTACTAAAATAACACCAAGTTATTCTTTCTGATCGATCTATCAAGAGTTCGTACTAAAATAACACTATTCTTTCCGATCGATCTATCAAGAGTTCGTACTAAAATAACACCAAAGCAAATTCAGATTCATAATACTCAATCCAACATAAAGAACCTCAAAGAGTGCCCCAAGATTTCTACCGGAGAAACAAAAGACAAGAACGTGCATCAACCCCTATTCATAGATTACCCCAATGTCACCTCAGTAATCCACGAGTTGAGTGCCAAAACATATACCAAGTGAATCAATATGATACCCCATTGTCACCACGAGTATTCATTTGCAAGATATATATCAAGTGCTCTCAAATCCATAAAAGTATCCAATCCGATAACAACGAAATCTCAAAGGGAAAAACTCAATTCATCACAACAAGATAGAGAGGGGAAACACCATATGATCCGACTATATTAACAGAGCCCACGATACATCAAGATTGTGACATCTCAAGAACACGAGAGAGAGAGAGAGAGAGAGAGAGAGAGATTAAACACATGGTTACTGGTACAAACCCTCAGCCCCGAGGGTGGACTACTCCCTCCTGATGGTGGTGGCCACTGGGATGATGAAGATGGCCACCAGTGATGATTTTACCCTCCGACGGAGTGCCGGAACGGGGTCTAGATTGGTTTTCGATGTCTACAGAGGCCTGCGGCGGCGGAACTTCCGATCTTGGGTTATTTCTGATGGTGTCTCTATTGATAAGATTTTTTGGCATCGGTTTCACGCGAAGATGAGCCTCGAGGCGAGCACAACCCACCGGGGCAAGCTAGGCCCACCAGGCGCGCCCTGGTGGGTTGTGCCCTCCTCGTGGCTCTTCTGGCCCTCCCACGAAGCTTCGGGGGTCTCTTTTGTTCCAGAAAAATAGTCAAAAAGTTTCAGCTCATTTGGAGAACTTTCATTTCTGCACAAAAAACAACACCACGGTAGTTCTGCTGAAAACAACGTCAGTCCAAGTTAGTTCCATGCAAATCATACCAAAACCATATAAAATTGTTGTAAACATGGCATGAATACTTCATAAATTATAGATACGTTGGAGACGTATCGGCCCGCTGGAGCCTGGCCATGGCTGCCATCGGCTGCTACTGCTCCGGCCAAGGCCGCCGTCGTGTGCTGCTATTCCGGCCATGGCCATCGAAGTCCGCTACTACTCAGGTCACACTGCTCAAAGGACGCCGGACATGATGCTTAAAGGATGTTGGACACACTGCTGGTCGGACACCAGACACGCCGCTCGCTGGACGTCGGACACGCCGCTAGACGAATGTTTTTAATGTTTAGCAAAATTCTTTGCCGTCTGTGAATGTACCAGGCACATGGCAAATGCCTTGTTTGGCTGACGGCAAAGAGGCTTTTCCTTTGCCGCCAGCTTGGCTAGGAAGACCAAAGGCAAAAGTCTTTACCATCCGTTGTGTGCTTGCATACGGCAAAGTAGCTCTTTACCATGACTTTCAGTGCCAAAAGAGGGGCCGTCAGCCAGCAGACGGCAAATAAGCTGATTCCTGTATTGTTAGGAACACATTAATCAGAATGGTCGCGAGGTTACACCAGTCCTCCCTCTCTTCGGGTTTGAGGGTTCACCGTAAAAGTGTCTGCCACTAACCCTGTCTCCAAGTCTCACTATCTAGAGCATTTAGATAATAGGCTATCACAAACGGGCCTGGGAACTCACTTGCCAGAGAGTTTTGGCCAATCTAAATGTCTAACCAAAAGACTGTGGATATTCTGTTCCCAACGATATGAATTGTCCCAACGCGAAGTAAATAATCAATCTTGGTGATAGCTTCCAAGAACCGGGATCCATGCCTCTTGGAAGTTGTAGCTAAAGTTGCATGCTGAAGGTACTTATGCTTAATAATATCTAGCCATAGCCCCCTCAGCGGTTAGGATCTTCCAAGCCCACTTGGTCATCAAACACTTGTTCATATGTTTGGTGTTAATGATGCCTAGGCCCCCCATCTCCTGGGGGGCACAAATGGTACTCCAATGTACCATGTGGTATTTTTGCTTGCCTAATTATTTCCCCCAGAAGGAACGAGACATCACTAAGTCGAATTTTTCCTACACACCATCTTGGAGTAGGAAAAATCCCATGACAAACATCGCAAATTGGAGAAACATGCACTGATAAGGGTCAATTTTCTGTCGGTTGATGGTATCTCCCTACCCAAGGCTCAACCCTGCCGGCAACCTTGTCCGCGATAAATAGGAAGTCTTTGATAGTGAGATGTTTGTTGGTGATAGGAAGGCTGAGATACTTGATAGCGAAAGATCCAAGATTACAATTCATCATGTGTGCAACCCAGAGCTTGTCCTCCAGGGTACCTCCACTGACGAAAGCCTCGCTTTTGTCGAAGTTAATTTTGAGTCCCGACATGGACTCAAAACATCAACATGAACTTCAAATTGATCAGACTAACCGAGTCATTCTGAATCATAATGAGGGTATCGTCCGCATATTGAAGGTGAGTAATTCCTCCTTCACGAATCTCAACAAACACCCCATGAAAATGCTCGACTGTCTTAGCACCCTCTAAGATGATAGCCAAAGCATCGACCACAAGGTTGAAGAGGAGCCGGAATATCGGGTCACCTTGACACACACTACGTGAGTTTCGAAAAAAATGCGCCAAGCTCCCCATTAATGTTAATGGTGGTTTGCCTGTCCTTGACAAGTTGCATGATCCCGCTAACCCATAATGGGTTAAAGCCTTTCTGAAACATAACTCCTTCAAGAAACTCCCAACTAGCGCAGTCGTATGCCTTCTCAAAATCCAGTTGGAGGATAAAGACATTTTTTCCTTCTTCATGCGGGAACTGTGGAGAGTACCTCGTGAAGAACCAAAATGCCCTCGAGGATACTTCTACATTGGGTAAAGGCAAATTGGCTCGGGTCTATTACCCTGTGTTGCAACTAGTGATGGGCTCAGGTCTATTACCCAGTTTGCAACTAGTAATAACCGAGTTGAAAAACTTTGACAAGTAGTCTAAATGCTAGATTGAAAGAAGAAATGGGTCTAAAATTCTTAATAAGGTTCACCCCTGGAACATTAGGAAGCAAGGTGATAATATTAATGTTTAATCACTTGATGTCTATCCAACCTTTGGTAAAGTCATCAAGCAACTCAAACATCTGCCGGCCAACCATAGACTAAACTATTTGATAAAAAGTCCCCGGGAACCCATCAGGACGGGTACTTTTAGTACCCATGGAGGACACAGCTAACTTAGGTTCCTTAGGAGTGAAATGAGCGGTTTGCATCGTGTTTTCATCGATGCTAACATTCCAAGACTCTCCCTATGTGGAGAACACCAACTCCGCCCTCCTTGCTCATCTGAGGCATCAACCCTTCACAGAAGGAGCAGGTATGTTGTTGTAGTGCCTCCGGATCAGTGAAATTATTGGAACCATTCCGTAAAGAGACTATATGACATCTCCTACATCGACCGTTGGCAACTATCTAGAAGTACGCGAAGTTGAGGTCTCCCTTTTCGATCCATGTTTGAGAGCGCCGCTGCCGTAATAAATTTTTCACGAAAGGTGATAAATACCATATCATCCTCAAGGTTGTATCCTAGATCTCACTCTGCCTCTGATAGCCTAGGCCCATCGGATACCATATCCAATTCCTGGATCTTAGGGGGCACCACCAAGGTTAGCCCCTCACCCTCTAAGGTGATGTCACAACCTCCTAATACAATGTTGCCATCGGTCCATTGCACTCGGCAAAGGACCCAACCAATGAGGAGGAGGATTGCAAACAACAATCCATTTCTTATGCACCGCAATCTAGGAAAGCTGAGGTGTTCCCTCCATTGAACTTCAAAGAAAAAGCGAGAGCTCCGTTGCCGACGAGTCTCATCGGAGTCAAATATTAGAGGACAATGTTCATAACCTAGACGCATCACGGCCTCGAGTGAACACGCAAGAAATTGGCTCTCCCACTCTGGAGAGACAAAAACCCTGTCAAGGACACACCAAGTCGGGTCGAGCTGCTTATCAGTCCAAGTAAAACTAGCTCCAACCCGTTGTAACTCCATAAGCTCCAGGTCAACCTCCCAGTTATTAAAAAAATGTCCATTAGGTTCATGTTGATGGATTGCTTGTTTTTGCTCTTCTCTAAGACATACCTCATCAAATTGAAATCCTCACCAATGGTCGCAAGCACAGTCGAGGCACAAATCTTGTCATGTAAATGAGAAAGTCAATCAATTTAGAGTGATCTGCCGATCCAAACACAATAACCAGTTCCCATCTAAATTGGTTATTGCATTGCACTACGACGACACTAACAAAATGCTGACCAATGATGACCCTCGAGACGTTGAAAGATTCCAGCCGGACGCCCACAAGAATTCCTCTTGATCGCCCATTTGCCGGCAACCAATTCCAAGAGAAGTCATCACCACCAATCGACTGAAGATGAACAACGAAGATGGAGCTCCTAATGGTTTATTGGATTCCAATGAAATCGAGCTTCTCTGCATGCAAGGTTTTAGCTAGTTGACTCCTATGGTCAAGCCGGCCAAAGCCTCGCATGTTCCATATCATGCCACTCATAGGGCTCGAGGGGAACGGGTCCCCGCCTCATCAACACATTTGCTCATGAAGGCCGGGCTTCAAACTTGGATGCACCTAATTTTGTTAGAGCATCTCCAACAGCCGCGCTAAGCGCCGCGCGCAAAAAACCTATTTACCGCGCGCGCTGCGGCTGGTTTTGCGCGCCCGCCTGCGCTGGCTTTAGCAGCGCGCCCGCGCCGCTCCAGCAGAGCGCAAAAATACAGCGCGCGCGACTCGCCGGGCATTTTGCATATATGATATTTTGGACAAAAATGAACATGTGAAATTTGACACAAACAAGTTGATGAATAAAAGTTCATGCCCACAAGTTCAAAATCATGCCCACAAGTTCATCCAACCAAGTTCAAATGCAAACTAAAGTTCAAGACATGAAAGACACATCAATCTTCATCTTCCTCGTCTTCGTCTTCGTCCTCATCTTCCGAAGACGACTCTTCCGCCTCCGAAGATGAATCTTCCTCCCTCTCCTCATCACGCACCGCATCATGTGAAGCTCCGACGGTGTTGGCAAGATCTTCAACGGCATCTTCATGGGAATGTGTGTGAGAAGGCACATCGAAAGACATTGCACCCATGGAGGCCGGAGGTGCACCCATGCCTCCCATGAGAGAAGCAAAACTCATGCTTCCCATGGCGGCCATAGCGTCGGAGGGTGCTCACAAAAACCCATGCCTCCCATGGCGGCCGGAGGTGCACCCATGCCTCCCATGGCGGCCGGAGGTGCACCCATGCCTCCCATGGCGGCCGGATGTGCACCCATGCCTCCCATGGCTCCGAAGCCACCCATGCCTCCCATGGCGCCGAGGCCACCGCCACCCATGGCGCCGAAGCCACCGCCACCCATGGCGCCGAGGCCACCGCCAACTATTGCATGAACCAAGGCTCTTTTTTGGATCAAGACTTCTTGTTGGGCAAGATTGACATACTCTTTTTGCACCGCATTGAGGTTAGATGTGTCCAAGAAGAACAAGTGCTTCTCCCATTCCAACAACTTAGCTCGCTCCTCGTTGCTCACTTTTCTCTCCTCCAAAGCCACCTTTCTCTCCTCGGCCGCCACCCTTCTCTCCTCGGCCGCCAACCTCCTCTCCTCGGCCACGGCATCTTGGTTCCTTGCCATTTTCCTCACCTCATTGGCTTCGACCCTTGCCTTCACAATAGCTTCCATAGCATTTTTGAGCTCATCATCTCCTTTCCTCTTCTTCTTTTCGGTTTTGTCTTTCTTGCACCCATCCGGTCGTTTTGGCTTCGAGTATGAAACCGAATTGGGTGTGGGGCTTCTCTTGCCGTCATCACTTGATGCATCCTCCTCCTCCTCATCATCATTCATCTCAATTGCTCGCTTCCGTTTGTTGCTCAAATGCAAATCCTCCAAACCATCACGCTTCTTCCATTTCTCATCATCCTTTAACACTTCATAGCAATGAGGCAAGGTAAAGACCCTGCCTTTCTTGATCTTCCCCTTCTTGGTTGTCCTTGTCTCTTCTTTGAACAAGTTTTGTGCAATGTTGTACTACAAGAAAAACAAAACAAGTTAGCACTTCGGTCACCAAAAACAAGTATGATGAACATATATGAGATGCCACTTACTCGATCATCCTCATTTGTGCCACTTGGGTTAATCTTGTCAACTGCCTTTTGTATGGCCGCCCACTTTTGACAACCCGAGTTGATTGTCGACCATCGGGACCGAAGTGATCTCTCGGAGCGGTCAATTCCACTCAAGTTGTGAGCACCAAAGTGTTCTTTCATTCGCCCCCAATACGCGTCTCTACTTTGATCACCTTCAATGGATGGATCCCTCGACACTTGCAAATAAGTATGGCATAGTAACTTGTCATCGTTGGTTGAGTAATTGCCCGCTCTTCCTTTCGGCGCCTCGACAATTCCCTCACCCTCCTCGTCCACCTCAAACTCATGGTCTTCGAAATGGATGTCATTGGTTTGAGACCAATGCGAATTGTTGGACCCAACACCCATAGTGGACATGTATGCATAATCGTTGAGACTACAAAGTTTTTTGAACAATGCAAATAAGCTATCTATATGTGATGATGATGCATTGAAAAAATAAGAAGAAAAAGAAAAGTTGAAATTTTTTTCACCATGGGGGCATTTCGTTGAACACGTGGTGCGCGTCGGCGGCCGGCTCAACGAGTGAGCTCGCCGGCGCTTCGGTAGCCGCCGCGGCCGTCGAACGCCCTGCAAGCTTTTTTTCCCTCGCCTTCGTGGTGCTGGAGCCGTCCGTCGCCTTGTTTTTCTTCGCGGATGTTTTGCCCTTCTTCGTCCGTGCCGCATTGGGGACCTTCTTCGACGGTGCGGCGGCGGCACGGGACGGCGCCGGCGCGACGCCACCCGGCGCCGTGGTCATCCGCGGCGGCAAGAAGAGGCTGCGCGCGAGGCCGACGCTCGGCGGAGCTCCGGCCATGGCGACGCCAGCGCTTCCCGCGCTAGGGTTTCCGGCGGCGGCGGTGGGGGGGTCGCGGCTGTACAGCGGGGTGAGCGGGGCGCCGGTGTGCGCGTCCATGGGTGGGTGGCAGGACGCCGGCGCCGGCGCGCGCGGGGCGTAGGACGAGGAGAGGAGAGAGTGCGGCGCGAGCGCTCGAGTGTGCCGCGCGCTGTAGCTGGCGCCCGAAATACGCCGCGCGGGTAAGTGTTTTCAACCACGCGACCAACCCGTTATAGCGCGCTTGCCGTTTTTGCGCGCCCGCTGGAGCGACCCGCCGCGTTGCGCGTGTTAAAACGGCCTAATTTGCGGCGCGGCGCTAGTTTAGCGCGGCTGTTGGAGATGCTCTTAGGAGTGTTTTACAGCTTCGTCGTGTGGTGGCGAGAGGCTCTTGTCGCGTCATGTGAGTGGACAAGTGCAGACATGGCCATCGCTCGCCACATGAACCGTGCGCATATACATCCCAGTATATTTATCCATCTCCTGTTCAAAGCGCGGCCGCGCCTCAATTTCAGCAAGTAGTCCACCAAGCAGTGCGTGACAGATGGCATACGGATCTGTCTGCAAAGCCAAAATAAGCACCCCTCGTCGTGATTAAGCTAGATCAGGCATGAACTCAATTACGACGAAAGCTGATGACAACTGAACCGTGGCACTGGAAACCAAGCCGGCCACCTCATTGGCATTGCAAGTTTGGTGCATGCATGAGCTGTCCGGCAGGGCAACCGCATGACATGAACCAGCAGGGTGATGGACTCACTTGATTGCTGTAGCACAGACGTCGCCATCAGCAAAGGTGCAATGGATAAAGGAAACAGAGAGAGAAAGGAAAACCTATCAGCAAGAATGACAAGAGTTTCTAACCATGGCAGATCTTTTATTGTGGACAAATGCAACATAATATGGTAGCCCTGACGGAATCCCCTCACCTACCTGCTACGCTAAATCAATGGAACATGTTCCTTGGTCTTATTCTAGGCTTTCACCACCTTTTACGCGCAAAGTACCTCACAGTTTATCTTGGTAGGGCATTTATCTTGATTGAAATCGCCCATCAGCCACTGCACTGTGCCACCGAGTGAAAGGTCAGCTAGCTGTATCGACCACCGAGACTGAACTCTGAAGACATGGCTGTGTTCTTTTTGTGAAACGAGCTGGGGGGCAGGTTTGGTGCAGAGCTTACTTCACAAGACCCACCACACCACCGGGCATCCACTCTGCACTACACTAGACAAAAAGTTGTATTATACGCTCACCTTCCATCCCGGATGTCGGATGGTCATACAGTTGGCCGGCGCTTGGACATGGTACACCAGTTTGTGGGTGCCTTTCCATACCGAACTCGTGACCTTTTCCTTCCATTCGTCAGAGTCATACGTGCTTCATTTTCTAAAAGCTATATTCATACGTGCTTACCTAATCCCTAGTAAGAACATTGTGCTCCACGTTTTACTTACGAGTTGTCGAGTTCCCTGGCAGTCTTGGCAGTGTCACTCACACAACTTACGCCATGTACGTCGACAGCATCTCCTGACCAAATCGTCTCCATTAGCCTAAGCAAACCATGAGGCGCATGACACGTCGATCCCCGCGAAGAAAAACTAGCCAGAAAGGCAGTGGGATAGGTAGTTGAGGCCGCTCTTCACAGGCTCCACAGCAACAAGAATGTACCACTCATCCGTCATCTCCCTGCACAAAGAAGCAGAGGCATCGAGCTCGAAGCGTGCTCCAGGGGAAATGCAGCTTCGGAAGAAGCCACTTTGTCTCCGGTGGGGTGGTGTGGTGGGACAGAACTTAACAGCCCAACCGCTAGAACCGGGAGAATTTCGGCTTTGAGCTTGACACCCTGCCTTCTTCCCTCCTCCGCCTCCGCCCGGCTGCCCACCTCGCCGAAAGAACCACTCGCGCTGCAATGTCCTTGACGCTAGCTCTGACCCCTCAACGCGCTGACCAAACTGTCCGCATATTCACCTCATTGCAAACAAGATCTTGGGCCAGAGAATGGAGATAGATAGCCGCCACTGAGCTTCATTTCGCTGGCTCTCTTTTCTCTTTCTGCTCTGCCGACTGCCTGTATCTCTGCCTCATCTGTTGTGTACCACAGGTTTAAGCCGCTTATCCAGGTTAGTGCATCTATTGTTGTTTGTAGTCTTGCAGCATTTTCCTGTTTGTTTTTTGGGGTTCCTGGTTGAGCTGTGTAACTTAATCATGTTTCTTTTCTTTTCAGTTGATGTAGTCTGTAAGATTAACCATTTCTTTTCTTTTCCATCTCTCTTTTTCGATGATACTAGCTCGGACCTCGGAGCCGCCCATTGCTACGGAATCATAGTTAATTTAGTGGAAAGGCTAGTTGAAGCATGTTTAAATTTGTTTTCTTTATTTTTTTGAAAAGAGGGTTTAACCCCTGGCCTCTGCATCCATCGATGCAGAAACCCTCAATTAATTGTTGCAACGTTTACAACCATCCACCAAGTCTCAAAAGTAAAACATGTTTAAATTTGTTTCTGTGTCTGGCTTTGATATTTTTTTTCCTTATTATATGAACATGAAAATTTCCCGGATAAAAGGAAGAATATGCAACTTTGGTACAATGGTGTGATTCTATATGTAAAACTTGTAATGATATTATGTGCAAGTGTATGTATAATTATCTGTTAAAATGGAATAACTCTATTTCACATTTTCACTGGCAGAACTTTGCAAGACAGGTGAACCTTGACTACAAAATCAATCACTTTTCTAAACAGCTTAGAGTTTCATTCAGGAATCAGGACCAACTGAACTAGTTCACCAAAAAGTATAACTTGATATACATTAGCAATATGACAAACAAATATTCCCAGTTATGAGCCGTCAAAATTCTTTAGAAAGTCATGAAGTTGAAACTTACTCAAAGTACCAACCTTCCAATTTCCCAAACCGGCTCGGTGTAAGTCAAATTGGTTTGGTAGATTCATGAAGATATGCTAATATGCATTATTAGTTCAAAAAAGTTAGTGAGTCTTTTGCAAAGTTCAAGCGGTAAAATGGGCAGGTTGCCGAATATAGTAGACTGTGACTAAGTTACCCCATTGCCAGGTTGAGAAGAGTGATTAGCTAAGAAGTTTGCTCTCATGAAGAGTACCTGGTGATTCCTCTCAAGAGAAGGTGTACTAAGAAAGCATACAGTAACAATGGCTGAAATGGAAGATGCTCTGAGATCCTGCATGGAGCAGCTGCTCGTCGCCAGAGAAGAGCGGGATCAAATCATCGTGGAAGCAGCGAGCGAGATATCCTCCCAGCAAAAGAAGCTGCGTGATCTGCAGCACAGCCTCGAAGCCGCGAACAAGAAGGCCGCGAAGCTGGCTGCCGAGAACAACAGCCTCTGCAAGGCCATGGACGCCAAGGACAAGCTTGTCAGGGAGCTCAGGGAGTCCAAGGCGGCCTCCGACCAGGAGCTCTCCCGCGCGGCGGCGAAGCTGGACGCGGCGCAGAAGCAGAGCGCGTCGCTGCAGTACGAGGCGCGCATGCTCCAGAAGGAGCTGGAGGTGAGGAGCCAGGAGCGGGAGTACGACCTCAGGTCCGTGGACGCCGCCCGCGCGCAGCAGGCGGAGAGCCTCAAGAAGATCGCGCAGCTGGAGGGCGAGTGCCAGCGGCTGCGCGCCATGGTCCGGAAGCGCCTCCCCGGGCCGGCGGCGTTGGCCAAGATGAGAGACGAGGTCGAGCCGCAGCAGCAGCCGCCGCCGTCCAGGGCCGGGGCCAGCCCGAGAAGGCCGCGTTCCGTGACGCCGACGGCGTCGCCGCGCTCAGTGACGCCGATGTCTCCGCGGTCCGGGACGCCGCGGCGCGCTCCGGAGCCTGATCAGAGCTACGCCGTCAGGCTGCGCGCGATCGAGGACGAGAACAACGTTCTGAAGCGGATGCTGGCGGCCAGGGACACCGAGCTGCAGTTCACGCAGACCAAGTACGCGGAGGAGGCCAGTAAGCTCTCGGCGGTGCAGGGGCAGCTCAAGGAGCTGACGGAGGAGAGCAGACGGCTAAGCGATGCACACGCCAAGTCCGAGACGTGGGCCTCTGCTCTGGTGTCTGAACTGGACCAGCTCAGGGCTGGGAAGCAGGGACATGGAGCATCGTCCGTCATGGTCTCCGACATGAGCTTGCTCGATGACTTCGCCGAGATGGAGAGGTTGGAGATGGCATCATCAGCGGATCATCAGACATCAGGACATTCGGGACCCGTCGTGCCCGACAAGAACGGCGAGAGTCTGGACCTAGAGCATGGTCATCCTGAATGGCTGCAGGATGTCTGGAAACTGGTGACAAGTAACCATGAAGCAACTGGAGAAAGCATCGACGCCATTGTTGATGGAATAAGGCGTGCATTGGACGAGGGTCCAGTTCATGGGAATGGAGATGCTTCTGATCTGCCGTATGATAGGACCAAAGTGGAGGAACTGATCGGCAATCTGATTGACAAAATCACGTCCACGATTCGGGTTTCGGCAGAAGACCATGCTGCGAGATCTGAATCTTTGTTGCAGGCCAAGCCTGAATTTTGTGCTCGCCTCGAGTACCTGGTTCATGTCTGCCATGATGTACTACAGATGAAAGCCAAGCTTGAAGATTTTATCGACGAGATTTGCCTGGTATTGGAGTATATAATGAGCATATACTTCTCGAACCAAGTTCGATCGGACACCGTGGACGGTAACGAAAATGACTTTGATGCACATGGTGAACCTGACATGCAGAGTGCAACATCAGCAGCAGCTGTAGATATCCAAACAGAAGCACAAAAGGAACAGATTCAGTCACCGGAAGGTGAACACCCTGAAAAAATTCAAGAGAGACAGATTATTGAAGAACTTGCAATGCCCATGCTAGATCAGAATGGTGATATCCAACTGGGAAGGAAGTCGTCATACTATGAGATAGAAAGGTAATAACAGTGCAAGCAGCTACCGAACAGCTAAACAGGGCTTCCTTTCAACTACTATTACTGAGTGATTTTCAGTTAATTTTTTTGTTCTTTGTAATGCAGCGTCACTGCTGATGGAATGGGGGAGGACTTGGCACAAAAGGAGGCAAAACAACTGGCAACGGTAAGTTCTCATGTTTCTCTTTCGTTCAGAAAAAAGAACATTCTGGCTGTTGCAGAACTAGCTATACCTGATATTTCTCACTTCAGCTTTATCTCATTTCATTTAAAGGTTACCACCTGATATGTTATACTACGTCACAATTCTCTCTTTTCATCTATATATTTAATCATCAGGAATAAGATTTGACAACATTTGCGCTGCAATGCAGGACTCAGAGATATCTGCAGCAGCTGACAAGCTTGCGGAGTGCCAGGAGACCATCACGACTCTAAGCAAACAATTGCAGGCTCTCCAGACTCAGCCGAATTCAGGCATTCCAGATGCCTCAACGCACAGCCCACGGCCGAGCTCCGCCGACTACAAGCCCCAGTCACTTGGAAGCATCCTTGCCGACGAGGGCGCCGGCACAACCGAGGGTCACATCTCTCCCGAGAAAGAACATGGCGAGCCTGACGCTGCAGCACGGAAGAGCACGGCACAGGAGCAGAATCCTGACGCCGACCGGAAGGCGTCGGCGGCGCAAACTGTCGTTCAGCCATTGGTCCCGGAGCGTGAGACTGCTGCTGATCCTCGGAAGAAGAAGCGGGGTCCGGGCTTGCTGGGCAGGATGATCTTCAGGAAAAGAGTGGAGGGCAACTCCTCCTAGACCCTGTTGAACCGTGCGAGTGTGTGTGCGATCTGGCCCTAGTGCTACGGTGCATCCTTTCTGGCCAAATGTTCCATTGCACTGGCAGAGTCGAAGCCTGGTGTTGAGAGACTCTGGGACATGCTGTTTATTGATTTTGTTGTTGTTGACATGAACCTGTTTTCCGTATGAGTATTTATGGAATGCATTGTTGTGCAAATGTTTATTTAATAAAGATCATGCAATTATATTTGGAGTGTTCTATATTTTATCCTCTACTAGCACCAATGCCCGTGCGTTGCAACGGAGAAAACAACGATTCCTATTGACCACGTTGCTGAGCCGAGAAACTGTATCGCGGGACAACGATCGCCGATGAGAAAAAACGTTGAATCATTTGAGGACAACAGCAATCAAACCAACCTAGATTAACAATTTGCATCACCAACAATAGCAAGCAAACCAAGCTAGATGGATACCAATTGCGAAAAACTTCCATAATTTAACATATCTATTTGGTCAAATGCAACTTCATCATGCAAACCTGAAGAGTTTTGTAAATAATCAGTCATTGATTTCACATTGAATTAAATTGCATATGTAGGTAAACTATAATTGCGGCGAATGATACAAAATCTGGACAGAATATTATGGAGAATGGGAGGGCCAATATGGCCAAAGGTTAAACATAGGACATCAAGCTTTTGGTCAAACCACATCCAATTTGGGATAAAATCTGGGGTCTCAAAGTGCCCGCGAAGGTAAAAATCTTTCTTTGAAGAGTTATGCATAATACTATTCCTTGTCGGGTTGCTCTGACGAATCGTCATATTAAAGTGAGCGGGCAATGCCTAGTCTGTGAGATTGGAGCGGAAGACATTAAGCATCTCATGTTCAAGTGTAGCCGAGCAAAGCACGTATGGCAAGCACTGGGTATTGATGACTTAATTGAGAAATTTTGTCTTGCTCATCGTCCAAGACAGGCTATTCTAGAGGAACTGTTGTACCCTGATCAGTCTATGATTTTGGGACAAGCCCCACTGGCAGAACTTGTTGCAGTGGCATGTTGGTATTTATGGTGGGAAAGAAGGCAAATTAGTCGTAGTATTCAGGTGCAGTCCCCAGAAAGATCTGTGATAGCAATCAAGGTGTTATCTTTAAACTTCAGGTCTGCTGCCATTCCTAATGCAAGGGTGAGAAAGGAGAGATGGGCTCCTCCAACAGGTGTTGTGTCAAGATAAATGTTGATGCTTCCTTTGACCCAGACATTCTGAGGGGAACTACGCGTGCAGTCATTCATGATAAAAAGGGGAAGTTCATCGCCGCGTGTAATGCACGTTTGGATATGGTTCAAGATGTTCTGTCGGCTGAAGCTTTGGCGCTCAAAAACAGCTTGTTCTTATCTGAATCCATGGGTTGTAATAGAGTTGTTGTGAGTTCTGATAATAGTGAGTTAATAGAAATTATGAAGAACGAGAGGCCCCCTACAAGTATTGCTGCAGCGATTTATCATGATTGTTTTTCTATGGAGTCAGACTTTGTTAGGGTTAAATATGAGCATGCAAATAGGGAAACAAATTCTGTAGCCCATGAACTAGCACAGTTAGCTAAATTCCAGACCAGTAGGGTCGGGATGGATGATCCTCCCCCCTTTATTGTACCTCTTATGATGAATGATGTAACATTATTATCTATTGAATAAAGAGTTTTTTTAGGTAAAAAAAAATTGCGGCAAATGAATTGGGGACTTTAGATGGAAGTAGCAAAATACACGTGGAAGCAAGCAAAAGAATCATCAAAGCAAAGGTGTGAAAAAAGTAGCATGGATAAAAATCAGTGGCAGAAGACTACCTTTGGTTTGAGGGTTAGTGGATGCAGTCAGATATTTTATGTACCTTTTTGTTTTGTGATCCAGTTACATGTAATCGATCGGTTTACTATAATGGCTGTGTTTTGGAGTCTCCTGCGAGAGAACATGTGCTGCCATATATGCATGCCCCACGCGAATCATAGCCATAATTCATTTAATTAACTCGCCATTATAATTAGCCAATCATAATTATATGTGTCATGCATGTCTATCGGAGATTGCCATATACTCCGTTTAATTAGGCCAACATTAATTAGCCAATCATAATTATATGCAGCATGATGTCTCGTCTCTTGGAAATCCCATTCAATTAGGCCACCATTAATTACCATAATCTGTTTAATTAGCCCACCATTAATTAGCCAATCATAATTATATCCATCATGTCTCTCCCTCGGGAATCCCATTCAATTAGTACACCATTAGTTACCTCATTCTCTTCCTTTTCTTATCTCTTTTTCTCACGTTTTTCTTTTCCATATTATCTCTCGCCATGTTGTTTGAAATCCCAAATCCTCAATCTCTCCTTATTGAAACCTGAATACGTATGAAGGACACGGCCGACGAAAGATGGCAAAAGGAAGCTATCCGCTTTCTTTTCAGGCAACAGGTGCTAGATTAGTTGGTTTACTTGTGCAACCTATATCTCGGCAACCAGGGTTTGATTCCCTTCAAGCACAAATTGATTTTTCACACAAATGCTTGGTGTGTAAAAAAAAGAACGCGACGTACGAAGGTGCAAACGACCGACAAAAAAGGCGACGTACGAAAAACACTATAACGGACAAAAAAGGTGGAGAAACAATCCGTCCTTTAATATTAGGTAAAGAATTATGATGTTATTATAGTATTTGGAGTGAAGGATGGCAGGAGGTGCTGCCCCGGCGGACGGTGCCGTCCAGCGTCACCAGCCTTGCCCCCTCGTCCCATCCCAGTTTGGCTCTTTGGTAGGTGTTGCAGATGCCTCGCTTCAGAGCACCATTCGGCTGATTACAGGATTCCCTTACGGTGCTCTTTTGTTTGAAGAACCGTTATTGGGCGTATAGTTGCCGCAATCCTTGGTGTTCACTCAGCTCCCTGGCATGCCATGCTGTGCAGCCAGTGTCCCACCCCGAAGCTTAGCATTGTCAAGCTCCATCTTCTTGTGGGGATTTGATGGAATCCACGCTTCCCTTCAAGGAGCTTTCTCGTGGGTCCTTGGCGTCATCGTTTCTACCCACATTGGGTCGACAACCCCACCTGATGTGTTGTTGTAGTCCGTTCTAGTAGCTTAGGCTGAGTTGTTGGCTCGTGTTGGGAGCTTTCTGGAGCGGGCGGAGGCTGCTCTGAGCAGGCTCTGTCTTTGCTCGGCAGTTGCAGGCCACTCCTACGTCGTCCTCGTATCGAGGTCGATGTTGTTGGTGGCTCAGTGGAGAAAAAGGGTGGAGAGCTCCATGGTTGTTTCTCCCCTCGAGCTCGGGACAAGTTGTCATTGGTGTCTTCCTTGTCCCCAGTGTTGTCTATTGTTGCAGGCGAAGCCATCGTTGTGCTCATGCCCCCGGTGCTGCAGATCATGCTCGAGCTTCAGGTGCTATGTGCAAGCTCTGCTTCATCTTTGACAGTGGAGCATACGAATGTAGACTTGCCAGCAACCACATGTGAGGGATATGATTCAACCCCATCATGGAGCAGCAGGAGGTAAATTTGCCCGGGCCCTCATATGTGGCTTCAGGTCCGCCCCACCATGGCCGGTGCATAATCTTGATGCACTATTCACAAAAGATCTTTGTGACTTGCTTGTTAGCTTGGAGGCTGCTAGACCTGGATTAGGAAGGGCGATTGATTGCCTCCTGGTGGAAACGACTAGCAAGGGCAAATGCAACAAGGTAGTCATTGCCCTCGAACCAGCATACTAAAGGATAGGTCACTCAGATGCAAAGGCAAGAAGAGTGGCGCCATAGGAAAGGTGCCCACAACAGCTTAATGGACGATTTACGGTCTCTCGTCTTGTCCTCGTGGTTTGGGTCGTCACTGTGGTTTTGGTGTTGTCCATTGTCTTTCATCGAGATGTGTTCACCAGGGGTTCCGTTGCATTATACAAGCGTCGCACGTTGTGGTTATTGTGTGTTGAGAGGGTTTGACGTGGTATTGTGTTTGTGGGGTCTCGTGATTGATGAGTAGTATAGTTATGGTATGATTGTATTGATTTTAGCCCGGTTTTCATAAATTAACTGGACAATTCTCTTCTTAATTAACCAACGAGGCAATTCTTTTCCCCCCATTTTGAAAAAAATAAAATGTATCCCTTTAAAAACTCATGTCACATATTAGTTGTTAGTTAAAACAATCTGTAAATTTATTCTTGTCCTGTCCACATTGGACAAAGTTAACTAACTATAGTATCTAAGTATAAATACTAACAAAAAGGAAAAAAGAAGGATTTTTTGTAGGAAGAAAAAAGAAGGATTGATGATCTACGACAATAGATATCTCACATACAACTAGATAAATTAAAGCAATTCCATATTTTTGCGGGTGAGAAGTAACATACCTTTTGAACCTTTCAGTGTTTTTTTAATCTCATTTTGTTATTTCTCCAAACTAACGAACCAGACCCCACATGTTAGGATGACGTGGTAGGATAACTGGGAAGATAACTCGCCGTAAGTGGGTCCGTCTTGTCAAATGATACAAAAACGTAAATAAAATAAAAGTGTCACAAGGTCATAACTAAGAGAAAAAACATGGCAAAAAAACTTAACAGGGTAAAAGTTATCAGAAAGACACAACTTTTTTTTATATCTTTGCTATACTATAAAGAAGACAAGTGGTTGTGGTGGTACATCGCCTTCTCATCCCATACACGTAAGACCTCTTTTGACAAATTCCCACACCTGGCCTAAGAGGCAATGTACTACGGTTGTACAACTTGTACTAATCAGGTCTTCATCACCAACTCCTTGCACAATTCAAAACCGAATAAGATATTTTCTTGTTCCTCCGTTGAGATTTTGCTTTGTTCCCTTCCATTTAATGTAAAAAGATAAAGAATATCACATGTTTCAAAGTTTCAACCGATTTCTTTACAACTTTTCTATATGACTCCCTCGACGCATTTATCTTCACAAAAGTCAAACTTTACAAACTTTGACCCAGTTTGTTGAGAAAATTATCTATATCTATAACATCAAATATATGCCATATCAAAATATACTTCATAATGAACCTAATGGTATTGATTTAGTATTCTAGATGTTGATATTTTTTCCTATAAAGTTGATCAAAGTTTACATGGTTTGACTTACAGAAACTCTAATGGGCACTATATTTGAGATAGACAGAGTACTACAAAGGAGAATGATTGTACCAGACCCATAATTACTTGTAGTTTCACGTACTTACAGTTACAGTCTAGTAACTCCTATTTTATCACCGTCGGATTAGAATGAATGGACGGTTGCTAGAATTGACTATCACCGTAAACTTGTAAACCTTCAAACCTTAGACGTAGGATCAATGTTATCCTCCGGCTACTACTATGATCTACTCCCTCCGTTCCGAATTACTTGTCGCACGTATGGATGTATCTAGATGTATTTTAGTTTTAGATACATCCATTTCTGCGACGAGTAATTTGGAACGGAGGGAGTAGGAAGCAATATAGCATGATTGTCTTTACCAAATCTTTGTTCACCGACTCCTTGCACAATTTACATATGAATCCGACCATCTCGGTCGATTCTGCTTTGTTCATACAAAGGCAATGAACTTCACAATGTGGGACTAATAACTGAAACTTTTTGGACTAATAAGCACATAATTTCTTCATTGATGACTACACTTGTATCATGTGTGGTATGCAGGTACTTGAAACTCAAATGGATCATTTACAGAACCAAGAGGAAGGAATACCAGAACTTTGAAACATGGGATAACTCTTTTAGATAGCTACCTCATGTACACTGTAGCCGATCTTGCTTATTATTTTTTGGCAAGTGTAGTTCTTTTTTTTTCCTTTCAAGACATTTATCTGTACCATATTTTTTTGAAAATTAATAAAAACAGACATAGGATCCTGTTGTTTGCCTAAAAAATAAAACGGCTATCTCCTTCACTAGTGAGGTAAAATAAAGTGGAATACTCCTATTTCACTGGAAAAGTGTACCCTTTATATTCTCTTATGGTGTCATTTTGTCATGCATGCAGTCAACATTTTGAAGTTTCAAAACCTGATGGTAGGTTTACACGTCGTTTCTTTTCGGCATGTTGGGGGATTATCAAACAAGATTTCATGCGTGCGATGGAGGCTTTCTAGGGTGGTGATTATAGGGGGCTCGGTGGTATCAACAAGGACCTGGCGTCCCTACTGCCAAAGAAGGATGGCGTGATGGAATTGAGAGACTACCGACGAGTCAGTTTGATCCATGGTGCGGTTCGGATCTTGGTGAAAGCGCTGGCCAACCACATGGCGCGAGAGTTGTCGTTCCTAGTGGGCACGCATCAAAGCACGTTTGTGAGGGGTCGAGTACTACATGACAACTTCATGTTAGTACATGCAACAGCTAGGAGGTTACACGCTTTGAGGGAACTGGCTCGCCTTTTCAAGCTTGATATATCGAAGGCGTTTGACACGGTGAACTGGTCCTTCCTTCTCCAAGTGCTTCATACCATGGGCTTTGGGCCAAGATGGAGGGAGTGAATGTGTGCGATTCTCTCGATGGCCTCCACCAAAGTTCTGGTGAATGGCATGCCTGAAAAGAAGATTAACAATGTGCAAGGACTACGGCAAGGGGACTCGATCTACCCAAGGGCGTTCATTCCAGTTATCGAAGGCATGCATCACATGTTCTGTATGGCAGCGGATAGGTGATGGCATCGTTGGGATCCCGAGGGCTCTCACACCGGTTTCCCTTCTTTGCTGATGACGTTATGATTTTTATGAAGCCAATCGAGCGGGATGTTGTCGTTAGAGATGGCAGCAAATCCTTCTTGTGGGAAGATCGGTGGCTAGATGAATGGACGTTGCAGGAAGTCATGCCGAGGTTATATGATAAGATTTGACCCAGGGTAGAACGAATCAGAACTGTTGCAGAAATACCGCAGGGAGCCTGGCCTCGGGATGTGGGACCAGACCTTTCGACGGAAGACCGCAGGAGTAGATGTCGCACTAGGATAGGGTTACTGGATTCTGGCTCACGGAAGGGTTGGATGATAGGACACGATGGGCCTTCGACCCGTCTGGCACATTCTCAGCTAGATCAGCATACTCAATTGGGTCCGGGGGACGCCAGCATGATCCGGGTGCTTCATTCATCTGGCAATCTCGGGCACCTATGAACTTCAAGTTCTTCACCTGGTTGGCCCTTCGCAATCGGTGTTGGAAGTCTGATCGGCTGGCTAACCGAGGTCTTCCACACCAGGAGGTTTGTCCGTTTTGTGATCAGGAGGAGGAGACGATTGATCACCTACTCGTGGGTTGTGTCTTAGTCCGCGAGGTGTGGACTGTGGTGATTAACGCCTTTGGAGGGGAAGCGAGGCCATCGGGTAGTGATGCTTGACTACTAACGTGGTGTACGTCAATCAGTGCTGGGAGGAGCTAACACAAAAGATCTCACTTCAATCATGACGCTCGTCCTTTGGGAAACATGAAAGCATCGAAACACCATAGTGTTCGACGGGGCCACCCCTGTAGCGGTCGTGCTGCTGAACAAGATCTCGGACGAGGTGAGGTCATGGCACTTGGCAGGGTTACTACGTGGCGACATGAATGTGTTTTTGAAGGGGGTGTTTAGGCAGGCTACACGCGAGTAATCCGCGTGTGGCAAGGGTAACCGGCATACCCCGCCAGCATTGTAAACTCTCTCCTTCGAGGAATAGATGATCCGCATACTCATGCGTATTCGAGAAAAAAAAACCCTGACGGTGGCATATATTTGACAGTATTTTGGATTTGTCATGTACAAATACATGCTATAACTTGATCAATGATAAAATATTTTCATCTCATTATTATTATTATTATTATTATTATTATTATTATTATTATTGCCAACTTCTAGAAACAGAAAGTGTAATTGTCAATGTTCAAAACGACCAAGTAAAAAAAATGCCGACCTAGTGCTATGAAATAGTAGCTTTGTCTATCTGAGCAGTTTCAACATCTCTCTCTAGTCTCTGTACATGCTGGATTTTTAAGTTACTCCCTCTGTTCACCTTTGTAAGATGTTTTAGACATTTTGGACAACACCCAAAATAGTTTAATTTCAGTTGTATTAAACGTCTTACAAAAGTGAAGTGGGAGTATTAAATTTGAGCTTCCAGGTAAAGCGGGATTTGACAAAACATAATACGTATTAAAACAGGGGAGGTCTCCCCCAAATCAAAATTAAAACAGGGGATACATACACCTAAAACACTGTAGCCGTGTAAAGAGTGCTTCTCATTCAGCAGTACACAACGGACATCCATTGTGACTTTGTGAGGTTGTGCCCTCTGAACCACAGTGGAGACACAACACCGTCGGTACTTTGGATGCAGAAGGATTGCAAGATTCTTTCGGTGCGGCAAGGTGTGTGCGAGTGCTGGACCCAAGAAGGATCGCTCTCACGGGAAGGCGATTCTCTGACTTTCATTACCAAAGGGAATTGAATAGTAAAACGAGGTCGTGTCGTTGGTGATACATACCAATCATGATTCCGCCACCCAAGCTGATCTCACAGAACAGAATACAAGTGGAACCTAATTGGCCTCGATCTCAGATCTCGCTTTCTGCAAGTCGTCCGGGCTACACATATTCAAGAAGACGGCTATATTCTACAGGCGGCTGAGCGTACAGAATGCAACACCATGAATGGCACACGATCGGTGGCCGGTAGCCCGGAATACAAAAAGGACACCACTGCATCCGCGTGCAATTGCATATTCGCAACCTACATATGGCCTGCGCCTCGAGGGTAAAGAGAGAGGGACACACGTGGATGTGGATGTTGGATAATATTTGGATTATCGTTCGGCCATAGCCCATAGGACCCCATCCGGGCTCTGCTGACGCCTGGGACGGCAATGGATGTGTTCTTCTGTCATTGTTTATCTCGTAATCTTCAAGAGACTGGCGGCAGCCGATTGTCACTTCTCCAGTTCGGCTGTACTGTCTGACTTGTGTGCCTTTTCTCCAGGATAGCGTCATTCCGCAGCTGTGTTTCGGTGTCAAAGACGCATATCTTATCTCGTAGATAGGCTTTTATCCTTGGGATTCTTGCGCAACGGAGGAGCCAAATGGCACAACTTGCACAACTGTTCGGATGCTTCCCGCTGCGTTTGATCTGGCGGGGTAACTACTGGTGGTTCCTGTGCCACATGGTTATGTTTCTCTCCACAGCATTTCTCCAATGCGTGGTCCCGATGGGAATACTGCTTGCTTGGTCCAAATTCTTTTCTTGGCGTAACTATCCGTTGTGACTTGCGACGCTCCATTCCGTCCATCCTTTCTGCCTTTAATGTGGAGTCGTGCTTCAGGTGTCCGTGTTATTGCAGCAAAAAAAAAAAAAACCATGGACAATGCTTTAGGGCATCTCCAACCTGACCTCTAAACCCGACACCATATCGGTCCGCGTACCGGTGAAGTTCAGCCGGGGACCAGCCATCCAAAAGTGGCCGCATAAATTTCAAAGCGGATTTCAATAAATCAGCTAAAATTTGTGCAAACATGATGGAATTCAGCAAAGTACAGACATAATTTATAGAAATAGCCTGCAACACTCAAAATAATCTATACCAATATAATAAGACCCAAGAAAACAGATCCAACTGATCTCAGCCATCAAACTAAGTCAATCCAACGACCTAGACTGCTCCAATGGCAAGCATTCAACGTATTTAACGTGTAATTAATATCATACCAAATATTGCACTAATCATAAAATTAACACAGAAATAATAGCATACCTAATATCCACATGCAATTAATATATTGCCTAAATATTAACTTGCTCTGCACGTGCGCATTTACTAGTTATAGAAATAGCACAATTCATCCGTGCAAATATCTCTAGTACAACAATAGTTCAAATGAAACGAGATAATCGGATGCTCAACAAGTTTTTCAAAATTATTCATTCCAAATTCAACGATACTAGAGTCAGAACCGACACATGTCGTCCCACACGAACCGCCCCTTGAGCTTCATCCATTAATGTATGTGCGTGAATGGTTTGCCATCGGTCATGTAGTACGTCATGACAACACGTGTAGGCTATACATATACATCAATATTGAGTGAATGAATGAATTAACCAACATTAAGTGAATGCGTTAACAAACAGAAAGAAACACTTACGATCTCAATGGCTGACGCGCCCAATGGCCACCTTGTCTCCACTTGATGAGTCGCACCGCAAAACATCATGACGGAGTTGCAGATGGTATATCACTGATGCGTTAGGGACTTCGCATAGCATGCATGGATGACGTGCATGTTGTAGGGCACCAAGTTCTTTCGCTCATGAAATGAAGCATGCAGGTTTTGTCAAAAGGTTGAGCCCTTGTTCATGCCGACAAAGTCCTCCGAAACGGCCAATCGCGCATTGCACAACAACTCATCCTCGTACACCGAGTACCCCGCCATCGCGCTTCTCTAGAAAACAACAAGAAAATTTTGAAGAAAGCTCAACGAAATTTGAATGAACACCTGTCGGGTATGGTGTCCACCACGTACGGCGTCCGTAGGGATGCAAAGGTACCTGGTTGGGAAGGTATTCGTCGGTGGACAAAGGTGTAGCCCAAGGCCGGCGTCTCGTGGGTGGGGTGTGCAGACGTCCAAGGATTCCTAGGCTGCGACCAGAGAGGTACAATGGCAGCGACAGACCACGAGGGTGCGGATGAAAGAGGGGGGCAGTGGTGGATTGGAAGAAAAGGGGACCGAGAGGGGGATTTCATTGGGCCTGGAGGGTCGGAATCCTATGTGGCTGGTGTCCAGACTCCCACAAAGCCCCCGAGTTTGCCTCCAGATTGCAAGAAAAAGGACGTTTGGACCAGCTATGGGCAGATACAAGACCACGTTGGATGGCAAAACATGTCCGGACCGTGCTATCCGAACGGATGCGGGTGGTTTGAGGGTCCATATTGGAGATGCCCTTAGGAGTCTGTGCCTCTAACTCTAGGTTGAGATCCATCCCATGCCTCGAAGCTTTCCATCGATGGAGTGCTTATATGGGATGTATCTTATGCTGTTACCTTGTTCAATTCATTGCTCAGACTTGTTTTTAGGGTGAAAACTCATGATCCGTCCTTTGGTGGTTAGATCGGGCGAAGATGGCGCTTGACCATTGTTTCCTTCCTGGAAGTGTTCCTGTTAGGAATCCTTCTCGTATGTACTAGCTATGTCAAGAGATGATTGTTGTGGATATGCTTGCTGCTCTAGATTGTTGATCATTTTCTGGTCGCTTCAGTGAAGGAAATATGCCCTAGAGGCAATAATAAAGTTATTATTTATTTCCTTATATCATGGTAAATGTTTATTATTCATGCTAGAATTGTATTAACCGGAAACATAATACATGTGTGAATACATAGACAAACAGTATGTCACTAGTATGCCTCTACTTGACTAGCTCGTTGAATTAAAGATGGTTAAGTTTCCTAGCCATAGACATGAGTTGTCATTTGATTAACGGGATCACATCATTAGAGAATGATGTGATTGACTTGACCCATTTCGTTAGCGTAGCACTTGATCGTTTAGTTTGTTGCTATTGCTTTCTTCATGACTTATACATGTTCCTATGACTATGAGATTATGCAACTCCCGTTTACCGGAGGAACACTTTGTGTGCTACCAAACGTCACAACGTAACTGGGTGATTATAAAGGTGCTCTACAGGTGTCTCCGAAGGTACTTGTTGGGTTGGCGTATTTTGAGATTAGGATTTGTCACTCCGATTGTCGGAGAGGTATCTTTGGGTCCACTCGGTAATGCACATCACTATAAGCCTTGCAAGCATTGCAACTAATGAGTTAGTTGCGGGATGATGTGTTACGGGACGAGTAAAGAGACTTGCCGGTAACGAGATTGAACTAGGTATTGAGATACCGACGATCGAATCTCGGGCAAGTAACATACCGATGACAAAGGGAACAACGTATGTTGTTATGCGGTTTGATCGATAAAGATCCTCGTAGAATATGTAGGAACCAATATGAGCATCCAGGTTCCGCTATTGGTTATTAATCGGAGACGTGTCTCGGTCATGTCTACATAGTTCTCGAACCCGTAGGGTCCGCACGCTTAAAGTTCGATGACGGTTATATTATGAGTTTATGTGTTTTGATGTACCGAAGGAGTTCGGAGTCCCGGATGAGATCGGGGACATGATGAGGAGTCTTGAAATGGTCGAGACGTAAAGATCGATATATTGGACGACTATATTCGGACATCGGAAAGGTTCCAAGTGATTCGGGTATTTTTGGAAGTACCGGGGAGTTACGGGAATTCGTATTGGGCCTTAATGGGCCATACGGGAAAGGAGAGAAAGGTCTCAAAGGGTGGCTGCACCCCTCCCCATGGGCTGGTCCGAATTGGACTAGGGAGGGGAGGCGCCCCCTTCCTTCCTTCTCCTTTTCCCTTCCCTTTCCTGCCCTCCTACTCCTACTACTTGGAAGGGCTCCTAGTTCTACTAGGAAAGGGGGAATCCTATTCCCGGTGGGAGTAGGACTCCACTAGGGCGCGTCATAGAGAGGGCCGGCCCTCCCCCTCCTCCACTCCTTTATATACGGGGGCAGGGGGCACCTCAAAGACACAACAATTGATTATTGATCTCTTGGCCGTGTGAGGTGCCCCCCTCCACCATAATCCTCGATAATATTGTAGCGGTGCTTAGGCGAAGCCCTGCGACGGTAGAACATCAAGATCGTCACCACGCCGTCGTGCTGACGGAACTCTTCCCCGACATTCTGCTGGATCGGAGTCCGGGGATCGTCATCGAGCTGAACGTGTGCTAGAACTCGGAGGTGTCGTAGTTTCGGTGCTTGATCGGTCGGCCGTGAAGACGTACGACTACATCAACCGCGTTGTGCTAACGCTTCCGCTTTCGGTCTACGAGGGTACGTAGACAACACGCTCCTCTCTCGTTGCTATGCATCACCATGATCTTGCGTGTGCGTAGGAAATTTTTTGAAATTACTACGTTCCCTAACAGTGGCATCCGAGCCTAGGTTTTATGCATTGATGTAATATGCACGAGTAGAACACAAGTGAGTTGTGGGCGATATAAGTCATACTGTTTACCAACATGTCATACTTGGGTTCGGCGGTATTGTTGGATGAAGCGGCCCGGACCGACATTACGCGTACGCTTACGCGAGACTGGTTTTACCGCCGTGCTATGCACACAGGTGACTAGCGGGTGTCAGTTTCTCCAACTTTAGTTGAACTGAGTGTGGCTACGCCCGGTCCTTGCGAAGGTTAAAACAGCACCAACTTGACAAACTGTCGTTGTGATTTTGATGCATAGGTAAGAACGGTTCTTGCTCAGCCCGTAGCAGCCACGTAAAACTTGCAACAACAAAGTAGAGGACGTCTAACTTGTTTTTGCAGGGCATGTTGTGATGCGATATGGTCAAGATGTGATGAGATATAAGTTGTTGTATGAGATGATCATGTTTTGTTGAAGTTATCGGCAACAGGCAAAAGCCTTATGGTTAACTCTCTATTGCATAAGATGCAAGCGCCAAATAATTGCTTTACTTTATCGCTATGCGATAGCAATAATTGCAAGAGCAATTGTTAGCGAGACAACCATGTGACGACACATTGATATAGATCAAGATGATGGAGATCATGGTGTCATGCCGGTGACGATGGAGATCATGACGATGCTTTAGAGATGGAGATCAAAGACACAAGATGATGATGGCCATATCATGTCACATATTTTGATTGCATGTGATGTTTATCTTTTAGACATCTTATTTTGCTTAGTTCGACGGTAGCTTTATAAGATGATCTCTCACTAATTATCAAGGTACAAGTGTTCTCCCTGAGTATGCACCGTTGCGAAAGTTCTTCGTGCTGAGACACCACATGATGATCGGGTGTGATAGGCTCTACGTTCAAATACAACGGGTGCAAAATAGTTGCACACGCGGAATACTCAGGTTAAACTTGACGAGCCTAGCATATAACAGATATGGCCTCAGAACACGGAGACCGAAAGGTCGAGCGTGAATCATATAGTAGATATGATCAACATAGTGATGTTCACCATTGAAACTACTCCATCTCACGTGATGATCGGACATGGTTTAGTTGATATGGATCACGTGATCACTTAGAAGATTAGAGGGATGTCTGTCTAAGTGGGAGTTCTTAAGTAATATGATTAATTGAACTTAAATTTATCATGAACTTAGTCCTGGTAGTATTAGCATATCTATGTTGTAGATCAATAGCTTGCGATGTTGCTCCCCGTTTAATTTTTATATGTTCCTAGAGAAAACTAAGTTGAAAAATGTTAGTAGCATTGATGCGGATTGGATCCGTGATCTGAGGATTATCCTCATTGCTGCATAGAAGAATTATGTTCTTGATGCACCGTTAGGTGACAAACCTATTGCAGGAGCAGATACAGATGTTATGAACGTTTGGCTAGCTCAATGTGATGACTACTTGATAGTTTAGTGCACCATGCTTAAACGGCTTAGAATCAGGACTTCAAAGACGTTTTGAACGTCATGGACCATATGAGATGTTCCAGGAGTTGAAGTTAATATTTCAAGCAAATACCCGAGTTGAGAGATATGAAGTCTCCAACAAGTTCTATAGCTAAAAGATGGAGGAGAATAGCTCAAGCAGTGAGCATGTGTTCAGATTGTCTGGGTACTACAATCGCTTGAATCAAGTGGGAGTTAATCTTCTAGATAAAATAGTGATTGACAGAATTCTCTAGTCACCATCACCAAGTTAGTAGAACTTCGTGATGAACTATAGTATGCAAGGGATGATGAAAACGATTCCCGAGCTTTTCATGATGATGAAATCGATGAAGGTAGAAATCAAGAAAGAGCATCAAGTGTTGATGATTAACAAGACCACTAGTTTCAAGAAAAGGGAAAAGGGAAAGAAAGGAAACTTCAAGAAGAACAACAAGCAAGTTGCTGCTCAAGTGAAGAAGCCCAAGTCTGGTCCTAAGCCTGAGACTAAGTGCTTCTACTACAAAGGGACTGGTCATTGGAAGCGGAACTGCCCCAAGTATTTGGCGAATAAGAAGGATGGCAAAGTGAACAAAGGTATATTTGATATACAGATTATTGATGTGTATTTTACTAGTGTTCGTAGCAACCCCTCGGTATTTGATACTAGTTCAGTTACTAAGAGTAGTAACTCGAAACGGGAGTTGCAAAATGAACAGAGACTAGTTAAGGGTGAAGTGACGATGTGTGTTGGAAGTGGTTCCAAGATTGATATGATCATCATCGCACACTCCCTATACTTTCGGGATTAGTGTTAAACCTAAATAAATGTTATTTGGTGTTTGCGTTGAGCATGAATATGATTTGATCATGTTTATTGCAAGACAGTTATTCATTTAAGTTAGAGAATAATTGTTGTTCTGTTTACATGAATAAAACCTTCTATGGTCATACACTCAATGAAAATGGTTTGTTGGATCTCGATCGTAGTGATACACATATTCATAATATTGAAGCCAAAAGATGCAAAGTTAATAATGATAGTGCAACTTATTTGTGGCACTGCCGTTTAGGTCATATTGGTGTAAAGCGCATGAAGAAACTCCATGCTGATGGGCTTTTGGAATCACTTGATTATGAATCATTTTGATGCTTGCGAACCATGCCTCATGGGCAAGATGACTAAGACTCCGTTCTCTGGAACAATGGAGCGAGCAACTGACATATTGGAAATAATACATACTGTTGTATGCAGTCCGGTGAGTGTTGAGGCTCGCAGCGGGTATCGTTATTTTCTGACCTTCACAGATGATTTGAGCAGATATGGGTATATCTACTTGATGAAATATAAGTCTAAAACATTTGAAAAGTTCAAAGAACTTCAGAATGAAGTGGAAAATCATCGTGACAAGAAAATAAAGTTTCTACGATCTGATCGCAGAGACAAATATTTGAGTTATGAGTTTGGTCTTCAATTAAAACAATGTGGAATAGTTTCACAAAATCATGCCACCTGGAACACCACAGCATAATGGTGTGTCCGAACGTCATAACCGTACTATTATTGGATATAGTGCAATCTATGATGTTTCTTACCGATTAATCACTATAGTTTTGGGGTTATGCATTAGAGACAGTTGCATTCACGTTAAAAAGGGCACCATCTAAATCCGTTGAGGTGACACCGTATGAACTGTGGTTTGGCAAGAAACCAAAGTTGTCGTTTCTTAAAGTTTGAGGTTGCAATGCTTATGTTGAAAAGTTTCAACCTGATAAGCTCAAACCCAAATCGGAGAAGTGCGTCTTCATAGGATACCCAAAAGAAAATGTTGGGTACACCTTCTATCACAGATCCAAAGGCAAGTTATTCATTGCTGAGAATGGATCCTTTCTAGAGAAGGAGTTTCTCTCGAAAGAAGTGAGTGGGAGGAAAGTAGAACTTGATGAGGTAACTGTACCTGCTCCCTTATTGGAAAGTAGTTCATCACAGAAATCTGTTTCTGTGACTCCTACACTAATTAGTGAGGAAGCTAGTGATGATGATCATGTAACTTCAGATCAAGTTACTACCGAACCTCGTAGGTAAACCAGAGTGAGAACCTACAAACTATGAGGAAGCGATGATGAGCCCAGATTCCACGAAATGTCTTGAGGCCATGAAATCTGAGATGAGATCCATGTATAAGAACAAAGTATGGACTTTGATTGACTTGCCCAAAGATCGGCGAGCCATTGAGATTAAATGGATCTTCAAGAGGAAGACGGACGTTGATAGTAGTGTTACTATCTACAAAGCTAGAATTGTCGCAGAAGGTTTTCGACAAGTTCAAGGTGTTGACTACGATGAGAGTTTCTCACTCGTATCTATGCTTAAGTCTGTCCGAATCATGTTAGCAATTGCCGCATTTTATGAAATCTGGCAAATGGATAAACAAAACCGCATTCCTTAATGGATTTATTAAAGAAGAGTTATATATGATGCAACCAGAAGGTTTTGTCAATCCTAAAGGTGCTAACAAAATATGCAAGCTCTAGCGATCCATTTAAGGACTGGTGCAAGCATCTCGGAGTTGGAATATACGCTTTGATAAGTTGATCAAAGCATATAGTTTTATACAGACTTGCGGTGAAGCCTATCTTTATAAGAAAGTGAGTGGGAGCACTACAACATTTCTGATAAGTATATGTGAATGACATATTGTTGATCAAAGATAATGTAGAATTATTCTGCAAAGCATAAAGGAATGTTTGAAAGGAGTTTTTCAAAGAAAGACCTCGGTGAAGCTGCTTAGATATTGAGCATCAAGATCTATAGAGATAGATCAAGACGCTTGATAAGTTTTTCAATGAGTACATACCTTGACAAGATTTTGAAGTAGTTCAAAATGGAACAGTCAAAGAAAGAGTTCTTGCCTGTGTTACAAGGTGTGAAACTGAGTAAGACTCAAAACTCGACCACAGCAGAAGATAGAGAGAGAATGAAAGTCATTCCCTATGCCTCAGCCATAGGTTCTATAAAGTATGCCATGTTGTATACCAGACCTATTGTATACCCTGCCCTGTGTTTGGCAAGGGAGTACAATAGTGATCTAGGAGTAGATCACTGGACATTGGTCAAAATTATCCTTAGTGGAATAAGGATATGTTTCTCGATTATGGAGGTGACAAAAGGTTCATCATAACGGGTTACGTCGATGTAAGTTTTGACACTGATCCAGATGACTCAAAGTCTCAATCTGGATACATATTGAAAGTGGGAGCAATTAGCTAGAGTAGCTCCGTGCAGAGCATTGTTGACATAGAAATTTGCAAAATACATACGGATCTGAATGTGGCAGACCCGTTGACTAAACTTCCCTCACAAGCAAAACATGATCACACCTTAGTACTCTTTGGGTATTAATCACATAGCGATGTGAACTAGATTATTGACTCTAGTAAACCCTTTGGGTGTTGGTCACATGACGATGTGAACTATGGGTGTTAATCACATGGTGATGTGAACTATTGATGTTAAATCACATGGCGATGTGAACTAGATTATTGACTCTAGTGCAAGTGGGAGACTGAAGGAAATATGCCCTAGAGGCAATAATAAAGTTATTATTTATTTCCTTATATCATGGTAAATGTTTATTATTCATGCTAGAATTGTATTAACCGGAAACATAATACATGTGTGAATACATAGACAAACAGTATGTCACTAGTATGCCTCCACTTGACTAACTCGTTGAATCAAAGATGGTTAAGTTTCCTAGCCATAGACATGAGTTGTCATTTGATTAACGGGATCACATCATTAGAGAATGATGTGATTGACTTGACCCATTCCGTTAGCGTAGCACTTGATCATTTAGTTTGTTTCTATTGCTTTCTTCGTGACTTATACATGTTCCTATGACTATGAGATTATGCAACTCCCGTTTACCGGAGGAACACTTTGTGTGCTACCAAATGTCACAATGTAACTGGGTGATTATGAAGGTGCTCTACAGGTGTCTCCGAAGGTACTTGTTGGGTTGGCGTATTTCGAGATTAGGATTTGTCACTCCGATTGTCGGAGAGGTATCTCTGGGTCCACTCGGTAATGCACATCACTATAAGCCTTGCAAGCATTGCAACTAAAGAGTTAGTTGCGGGATGATGTGTTACGGAACGAGTAAAAAGACTTGCCGGTAACGAGATTGAACTAGGTATTGAGATACCAACGATCGAATCTCGGGCAAGTAACATACCGATGACAAAGGGAACAACGTATGTTGTTATGCGGTTTGATCGATAAAGATCTTCGTAGAATATGTAGGAACCAATATGAGCATCCATGTTCCTCTATTGGTCTCCGGTCATGTCTACATAGTTCTCGAACCCGTAGGGTCCGCACGCTTAAAGTTCGATGACGGTTATATTATGAGTTTATGTGTTTTGATGTACCTAAGGAGTTCAGAGTCCCGGATGAGATCGGGGACTTGACGAGGAGTCTCGAAATGGTCAAGGCGTAAAGATTGATATATTGGACGACTATATTCGGACATCGGAAAGGTTCCGAGTGATTCGGGTATTTTCGGGAGTACCGGGGAGTTACGGGAATTCGTATTGGGCCTTAATGGGCCATACGGGAAAGGAGAGAAAGGCCTCAAAGGGTGGCCGCACCCCTCCCCATGGGCTGGTCCGAATTGGACTAGGGAGGGGAGGCGCCCCCTTCCTTCCTTCTCCTTTTCCCTTCCCTTTCCTTCCCTCCTACTCCTACTACTTGGAAGGGCTCCTAGTTCTACTAGGAAAGGGGGAATCCTACTCCCAGTGGGAGTAGGACTCCCCTAGGGCGCGCCATAGAGAGGGCCGACCCTCCCCCTCCTCCACTCCTTTATATACAGGGGCAGGGGGCACCCCAAAGACACAACAATTGATCATTGATCTCTTAGCCGTGTGCGGTGCCCCCCTCCACCATAATCCTCGATAATATTGTAGCGATGCTTAGGCGAAGCCCTGCGGCGGTAGAACATCAAGATCGTCACCACGCCTTCGTGCTGACGGAACTCTTCCCCGACATTCTGCTGGATCGGAGTCCGGGGATCGTCATCGAGCTGAACGTGTGCTAGAACTCGGAGGTGCCGTAGTTTCGGTGCTTGATCGGTCGGGCCGTGAAGACGTACGACTACATCAACCGCGTTGTTCTAACGCTTCCGCTTTCGGTCTACGAGGGTACGTAGACAACACTCTCCTCTCTCGTTGCTATGCATCACCATGATCTTGCGTGTGCGTAGAATTTTTTTTGAAATTACTACGTTCCCCAGCATTCAGAGTTTTCTCTTTTTATTCCATCAAGGCATAGCCTCGGGTTCATTTGACTTTGCTAGTTGTCGGTGTTTGTGTGTGTGTGTGTGTGTCCCTTGATTCTCCACTTTGAGATAATAAATTCCATCATTTTTCAAAAAAAATCAATGGAGTGCTTAAATAGAGGTTACAATCTCCTTTTATTTATCCCTTCTTGATCTATAGTGTTTATGTAGAGATAAGCATACCATCACGTTTATCCACATGGACTAAAATATATACTATCCTTGATTTAGATCATAATGACTGAGATTAAAGCCTATAAAAGTGATAATAATACCATTAGAGTTATCACAAAAGTAATATCATTAGTATCCTTGTTCAAGTGGGACCACATTTGCCTCCATTTGTCCCAAAAGTACTGTTCTGCTTGCGAGCTCAAATGCACCGGTGATGAATAGTAAAAAACACCAAACATGCATCAATTATCTACCTACGCATAAATTTTCATGAAGGGAACAATGCTCCAAAATACTTTCAAAAATATACCTTTTGGAGCATCGATTTTTTCCGTTCAGAGCATTTAGGAATGTTTTTTCTTCATAAAAGTTTGTACGTATGTAGACAATTTTTAATGTTTGTATGCATTTTTTTACGTTTTTGGATTTAATGTCCATGAGGGAGCATTTGAGCTTGAGAGCAGAAACTCCATGTCCATGCATTTAAGGCAAAAGTTGCAGTGTCATGGAATTCCATTAGTCTCTTGGATATGCTCGCATAGGTATGAGTAAGTGTACCATGCACGTGCATGTTTATGGATATTTGCATTTATGTTTTGTTTCCAATAAATGGTATTACATCAACAATACCACATACAATGCTTAAATGCTATTTTCAGTGTTTATATCAGGTTATAAATAGAAAAATTGAGTCAAATTGGACTGGGCCTGAGATACTATTTTTGTGATTATGTGATTTCGCTTTGGACCTTAGGAAAGCCACAATATTAAGAGGGAACATCAAAGGTGAAATAGAACCGCTCCATGTTCAAAACATTCTCTTGCCATCAAAAGCCCCAAACTAAATCTCCTAAGTTATAGTCCTAAAACGCCTTTAATTAAGTGTGTTTTGTTCAGTGCTACTCAAATGTCACATTGGTTACGTGTCTCTATTTTATTAGCATTGTATAAAAAGATTTGACGAAAGTGCATGACCGTGGTGGTTCATACTTCAACTCTTGACCATAATCCGAGAAGACAATGGCTCTATTTGAGCTGTCAACCTCATTTTTGAATAGTTGGAGGGCACACTAGCTCGGTACAAGATCTATAGTGTCAGATTTGTTGACTCCCCTGATGCTTGTGACATGCGTTGGAATTTCCTCGAAGAGGAAGGGTGAAATAGTATAGTGGCAGAAAGTATTTCCCTTAGTTAAGAACCAAGGTTTATCGAACCAATAGGAGAGATCCAAGCAAACGATATTTAGCAGTACCTACACACACAACAAATTCTTGCACCCGACACGGGCAAGAGGGTTGTCAATCCCCTTGTACCCGTCAATTTCAAGGATTTATTCTGATAGTGGGAGATGTATAAATTGGAAAACTAAATAAAGGAAATAAATTGCAGCAAGGTATTCAGGGTTTTAGCTATATGATTTAGATGGACATGCAGGCTATAGCTTTCACTAGAGGAATCTCTCCCAAGAACATAGAAAATGGTGGGTAGACAAATTACGGTTGGGCAATTGATATAAAAATGCATAGTTATGATGTTATTCATGGCATCATCAGTACATACGCAATATGTCTGTGACAAGTAGATCGAAATGATTCTGCATCTACTACTATTACTCCACTTCAAGAGCGCTTCTATGCTTGCCTCTCTACGTATTAAGTTCATGACAAACAGAGTAATGCATGAAGTATGATGACATAATGTAGACAGAATAAGACCAAAAAATATTATCATACCCCGTTGTTTTACCCTTACTAGCAACAATACAAATGTGTGCCGTGCTACTCCTCCTATCACAAAGTGAGGACTGTTGGGGAACGTAGCGATAATTCAAAAAATTTCCTACGTGTCACCAAGATCAATCTAGGAGATACTAGCAACGAGGGAGAGGGAGTGCATCTTCATACCCTTGAAGATCGCTAAGCGGAAGTGTTACAAGAACGCGGTTGGTGGAGTCGTACACGCAGCGATTCAGATCGTGGTCGATTTCGATCTAAGCGCCGAACAACGGCGCCTCCGCGTTCAACACATGTGCAGCCCGGTGACATCTCCCGCGCCTTGATCCAGCAAGGAGGAGGGAGAGGTTGGGGAAGACAACTCCAGCAGCAGCACGACGACGTGGTGGTGATGGAGCAGCGTGGTTCTCCACCAAGGCTTCGCCAAGCACTACGAAAGACGAGGAGGTGGAGAGGTAGGGCTGCGCCGAGAGAGAGAGACTTGCTTGTATGGCAGCCCCAAAACCCCCACTATATATAGGAGGAGGGGAGGGGGCTGCGCCCCCATCTAGGGTTCCCACCCTAGGGGGCGGTAGCCCTAGATGGGATGGAGGGGGGCGGCCAAGAGGGAGAGAGGGGGGCGCGCCCTAGGGTGGGCCTTGGGCCCATCAGCGCCTAGGGTTTCCCCCTTCTCCTCTTTTGCTGCGCCTTGGGCCTTGGTGGGAGGTGCACCAGCTCACTCGGGGGCTGTTCCCTTCCGACTCTTGGCCCATGCAAGCCTCCGGGGCTGGTGGCCCCTCTCGCTAGACCCGGAACCCTTCTGGTGGTCCCGGTACATTACCAGTGATGCCCGAAACACTTTCGATGTCCAAATCTTCACTTCTTATATATCATTATTTACCTCTGGACCATTCCGGAACTCCTCGTGACGTCCGGGGTCTCATCCGGGACTCCGAAGAACATTCGGTAACCATGTACATACTTTCCCTATAACCCTAGCATCATCGAACCTTAAGTGTGTAGACCCTACGGGTTCGGGAGGCATGTAGACATGACCGAGACATCTCTCCGGTCAATAACCAACAACGGGATCTGGATACCCATGTTGGCTCCCACATGTTCCACGATGATCTTATCGGATGAACCACGATGTCGGGGATTCAATCAATCCCGTATACAATTCCCTTTGTCTACTGGTATGATACTTGACCGAGATTCGATCGTCGGTATCCCTATACCTTGTTCAATCTCGTTACTAGCAAGTCTCTTTACTCATTCTGTAACGCATGATCCCGTGACCAACTCCTTAGTCACATTGAGCTCATTATGATGATGCATTACCGAGTGGGCCCAGATATACCTCTCCGTCATACGGAGTGAAAAATCCCAGTCTCGATTCGTGCTAACCCAACAGACACTTTCGGAGATACCTGTAGTGCACCTTTATAGCCACCCAGTTACGTTGTGACGTTTGGTACACCCAAAGCATTCCTACGGTATCCGGGAGTTGCACAATCTCATGGTCTAAGGAAACGATATTTGACATTAGAAAAGCTTTAGGAAACGAACTACACGATCTTGTGCTACGCTTAGGATTGGGTCTTGTCCATCACATCATTCTCCTAATGATGTGATCCCGTTATCAACGACATCCAATGTCCATGGTCAGGAAACCATAACCATCTATTGATCAACGAGCTAGTCAACTAGAGGCTTACTAGGGACATGTTGTGGTCTATGTATTCACACATGTATTACAGTTTCCGGTCAGTACAATTATAGCATGAACAATAGACAATTATCATGAACAAGAAAATATAATAATAACCATTTTATTATTGCATCTAGGGCATATTTCCAACAGTCTCCCACTTGCACTAGAGTTAATAATCTAGTTCACATCGCCATGTGATCAACACTTATAGTTCACATCGCCATGTGACTAACACCCAAAGAGTTTACTAGAGTCAATAATCCAGTTCACATCGCCATGTGATTAACACCCAAGAGTTTACTAGAGTCAATAATCTAGTTCACATCACCATGTGATTAACACTCAATGAGTTCTAGGGTTTGATCATGTTATGCTTACGAGAGAGGTGACAGTCAACGGGTCTACAACATTCAGATCCATGTGTTCTTCGCAAATATCTATTTCATATTGTAGATGTTGCTACTATGCTGCACTTGGAGCTATTCCAAATGGTTGCTCCACTATACGTATCCGGTTTGCTACTCAGAGTCATCCGGATAGGTGTTAAAGCTTGCATCGACGTAA
This sequence comes from Triticum urartu, assembly GCF_003073215.2. NCBI lineage: Eukaryota > Viridiplantae > Streptophyta > Magnoliopsida > Poales > Poaceae > Triticum > Triticum urartu. The sequence continues at coordinate 379,442,234 of NC_053027.1, read as the reverse complement.
CCCTTTACGCCGAACTCTTTATCACCTCCATAACCGAGAAACATTTCCTTATTCCTAAGGACAATTTTGACCGCCGTCCAATGATCCACTCCTGGATCACTCTTGTACCCCCTTGCCAGACACGTGGCAAGGCACATCGCGGTACATAGCATGGCATATCGTATAGAGCCTATGGCTAAGGCATAGGGGACGACTTTCGTCCTTTCTCTTTCTTCTGCCGTGGTCGAGCTTCAAGTCTTAACTTCACACCTTACGACTCAGGCAAGAACTCCTTCTCTGACTGATCCATCTTTAACTCCTTCAAGATCATGTGAAGGTATGTGCTCTGTGAAAGTCTTATCAGGCGTCTTGATCTATCTCTATAGATCTTGATACCCAACATGTAAGCAGTTTTACATAGGTCTTCCTTTGAAAAACTCCATTCAAACAACCCTTTATGCTTTCTAGAAATTCTACATCATTTCCGATCAACAATATGCCATCCACATATATTTATCAAAATGTTGTAGTGCTCCCACTCACTTTCTTGCAAATACAAGTTTCTTGCAAACTTTGTATAAACCCAAATGCTTTGATCACCTCATCAAAGCATATGTTCCAACTCCGAGATGCTTGCTCTAGTCCATAGAAGGATCGCTGGGGTTTGCATACCTTTTAGCATCCTTAGGATCGACAAAACCTTCTGGTTGTATCACATACAGCCTTTCCTCACGGAAACCGTCAAGGAAACTTTGTTTTGACATCCATCTGCCAGATTTCATAAATGAAAATGCAGCAACTGCTAACATAACTCTAACAGACTTTAGCATCGCTATGATTGAGAAAGTCTCATCACAGTCAACTCCTTGAACTTGTCGAAAACTTCTTTGAGACAAGTCGAGCTCCATAAATGGGGACAACACCATTAGTGTATGTCTTCTTCTTAAAGATCCATTTATTCTCAATGGCTTGCCGATCATCGGGTAAGTCCACCAAAGTCCATACTTTGTTCTCATACATGGATCCTATCTCGGATTTCATGGCTTCTAGCCATTTGTTGGAATCCAGGCCCTCCATCGCTTCTTCATAGCTCATAGGTTCATTGTTGTCCAACAACATGACCTTTAAGACAGGTTTACCACTCAGAAGTTGTACACACCCTTGTCGACCTATGAGGTTTGATAGTAACTTGATATGAAGATCCATGATCATCATCATTAGCTTTCTCTTCAACTGAGGTAGGTGGCACATAAACATCTTTCTATGCTGCGCTACTCTCTGGTTGAAGTAAAGGTTCAACAACCTCATCAAGTTCTATCTTCCTCCCACTCAATTCTTTCGAGAGAAACTCTTTCTCGAGAAAGGACATGTTCCTAGCGACAAACACTTTGCCCTCAGATCTGAGATAGAAGGTATACCCAATCGTCTTGTTTGGGTATTCTATGAAGACACGATTTTCCTCTTTGGGTTCGAGCTTTTCTGGCCGAAGCCTATCGACATAAGCATCGTAGCCCCAAACCTTAAGAAACAACAACGTAGGTTTCTTGCCAAACCATAGTTCACACGGTGTCGTCTCCACGGATCTTAGATGGTGCCCTATTTAAAGTGAATGTAGTTGTCTCTAATGCATAACCCCAAAATGATAGTGGTAGATCGGTAAGAGACATCATAGATCGCACCATGTCAAATAGGGTGCAATTATGACGTTCGGACACACCATTACGCTATGGTGTTCCGGGTGGCGTCAACTATGAAACAATTCCATCTTGTATTAAGTGATTGCCAAACTCATAACTCAGATACTCTCCCCTTGATCAGATCATAGGAACTTGATCTTCTTGTTACGATGATTCTCAACTTCACTTTGAAATTGCTTGAACTTTTCAAACATTTCAGACTTATGCTTCATTAAGTAAATATACCCATATCTACTCAATTCATCGGTGAAGGTGAGAAAATAACGATATCCACCGCGCACGTCAACATTCATCGGACCGCACACATCAGCATGTATGATTTCCAACAAGTCACTTGTCCGTTCCATTGTTCCAAAGAATGGGGTTTTAGTCATCTTGCCAAAGAGGCATGGTTCACATGTGTCAAGTGATTCAAAATCAAGTGACTTCAAAAGTCCATCAGCATGGAGGTTCTTCATGCGCTTTACACCAATATGACGTAAGCGGCAGTGCCACATGAAAGTGGTACTATCATTATCAACTCTACACCTTTTGGCATCAATGTTATGAACATGTGTATAACTACGACCGGGATTCAATAAACCATTCACATTGGGTGCATGAACATAGAAGGTTTTATTCATGTAAACAGAATAACCATTATTCTCTGACTTAAATGAATAACCGTATTGCAATAAACATGATCTAATCATGTTCATGCTCAATGCAGACACCAATGCAAAGAACATTTATCTGGGTTCAACACTAATCTCGGAGGTTGAGGGAGCGTGCGATGGTGATCATATCATCCTTGGAAACACTTCCAACACACATCTTCACCTCGCCATTAGCTAGTCTCCGTTTATTCCGTAGCTTTTGTTTCAAGTTACCAATATTAGCAACTGAACTGGTATCTTATACCCAGGTGCTACTAGGAGTACTAGCAAGGTACACATCAATAACACATATATCAAATATACTTTTGTTGAAGTTGCCAGCCTTCTTATCTACCAAGTATTTGAGGCAGTTCCGCTACTAGTGACCGTTCCCCTAATAGAAGCACTTCGTCTCGGGTTTGGGTTCTTGGGTTTCTTCACTGGACCAGCAACTGGCTTGCCATTCATGAAGTTTCCCTTCTTGCCCTTGCCATTCTTTGAAACTAGTGGTCTTGTTAACCATCAACACTTGATGCTCCTTCTTGATTTCTACCTTTACGGCCTTAAGCACGACGAACAGCTCCGGGATCATCTTCCCTTGCATGTTATAGTTCATCACGAAACTCTAGGAGCTTGGTGATAGTGTCTGGAGAACTTTTGTCAATCACTCCCTTATCTAGAAGATTAACTCCCACTTGATTCAAGCGATTGAAGTACCCAGACTTTCTAAGCACCTGCTCACTGGCTGAGCTATTCTCCTCCATCTTGTAGGAAAAGATCTTGTCAGAGGTCTCAAACCTCTTAACACGGGCATGGGCCTGAAATACCAATTTCAGCTCTTGGAACATCTCACATGTTCCATGCCATTCAAAACGCTTTTGGAGCCCTGACTCTAAGTGTAGGATCGAAATTAAGTCTAGAGGGGGTGATTAGACTACTTGACCAAATAAAAATCTAGCCTTTTCCCAATTTTAGTTCTTGGTAGATTTTAGCAACTTTGCACAAGTCAAGCAATCAACCTACACATGCAATTCTAAGAGTATAGCAGTGGAAAGTAAAACAATTGCATATGAAGGTAAAGGGAGGAGTTTGAGAGAGCAAACACCATGTTGACACAGAGATTTTTTATCCGTGGTTCCAATAGGTGCTGCTATCGTACATCCACGTTGATGGAGACTTCAACCCACGAAGGGTAACGGTTGCGCGAGTCCATGGAGGGTTCCACCCACAAAGGGTCCACGAAGAAGCAACCTTGTCTATCCCACCATGTCCGTCGCCCACGAAGGACTTGCCTCACTCGGGTAGATCTTCACGAAGTAGGCGATCTCCTTGCCCTTACAAACTCCTTGGTTCAACTCCACAATCTTGATGGAGGCTCCCAAGTGACACCTAGCCAATCTAGGAGACACCACTCTCCAAGAGGTAACAAATGGTGTGTTGATGATGAACTCCTTGCTCTTGTGCTTCAAATGATAGTCTCCCCAACACTCAACTCTCTCTCATAGGATTATATTTGGTGGAAAGAAGATTTGGGTGGAAAGCAACTTGGGGAAGGCTAGAGATCAAGATTTATGTGGTAGGAATGGAATATCTTGACCTCAACACAAGTGTAGGTGGTTCTCTCTCAGAAAATGTATGTTGGAAGTGTAGGCATGTTCTGATGGCTCTCTCCACGAATGAAGAGTGGGTGGAGGGGCATATATAGACTCCACACAAAATCTAACCGTTACACACAATTTACCAAACTCGGTGGGACAGAATCATGAAACTCGGTCAGACCAATTTGGTTCATAATGTGACCGTTAGGGTTTTTGGTGGGACCGACATGTCAACTCGGTGGGACCGATGTCATTAGGGTTAGGCATAACTTAATCTCGGTGAGACCGATTACACAAACTCGGTGAGACCGATTTTGGTAATAGACTAACCAGAGAGTTGGCCAGGCAAACTCAGTGGCACCAATTCGCTCATCTCGGTTGGACCGAAACGTTACGAAAGGGAAACAGAGAGTTTGTATTGCAATCTCGGTGGGACCGATCGCTCATCTCGGTTTGACCGAAACATTACGAAGGGAAATAGAGAGATTACAATCCCATCTCGGTGAGACCGAGATCCCTATCGGTGAGATCGAAAAGACTAGGGTTTCTAGCAGTGGCTATGTCAAGAGAACTCGGTGGCGCCGGATAGAAAGTTTCGGTAGGGCCGAGTTTGACTTTTGGTTTGGGACATATGTGGATATGAGAAAGTATTTGAAGGCTTTGGAGCATATCACTAGGCATTTTGAGCAAGAAACTCATTAAGCAACACCTCACCCCCTCTTGATAGTATTGGCTTTTTCTATGGACTCAATGTGATCTTGGATCACTAAAATGAAAAATGTAGAGTCTTGTGCTTTGAGCTTGAGCCAATCCTTTTGTCCTTGGCATTTTGAGGGGTCCACTTTTCTAATCCATGCCATGCCAATCATTGAGCTTTCTTGAAATATTTATCTTGAAATAGCATTAGCTCAATGAGTTATATGTTGTTAGGAATTACCAAAACCACCCAGGGATAGTTGCACTTTCACTAAGCCATAAAGCATGGCGCACTAAGCTATCAGGTAGTCGTCATAACGTCTCTGCCAGATGTTCACAACATCCACAGACGACGCCAGAGGGGTTGGCACATCGAGCGATGCGTCAAGGACAGAAGCCTTCTGTGTAACAGTGAGGACAATCCTCAGACTACGGCCCTAGTCCGCACAATTTATTACAATATGTTTCAACTTAGTCTTTCTCTAGGAACATATTAAAACAAGGAGCTAAAGCGCGAGCTATTAATCCACAACATAATTTGCAAAGACAATTTAGACTATATTCATGATAATTAAGTTCATGTAATCAAATTATTCAATGAACTCCCACTCATGTAGACATCCCTCAAGTCATCCAAGTGATACATGATCCGAATCGACTAGGCCATGTCCGATCATCACGTGAGACGGACTAGTCATCAACGGTGAACATCTCCATGTTGATTGCATCTACTACACGACTCATGTTCGACCTTTCGGTCTCTCGTGTTCCGAGGCCATGTCTGTACATGCTAGGCTCGTCAAGTCAACCTAAGTGTTTTGCATGTGTAAATCTGGCTTACACCCGTTGTATGTGAACGTTAGAATCTATCACACCCGATCATCACGTGGTGCTTCGAAACAATGAACCTTCGCAATGGTGCACAGTTAGGGGGAACACATCTCTTGAAATTTTAGTGAGGGATCATCTTATTTATTCTACCGTCGTTCTAAGCAAATAACATATAAACATGACAAACATCACATGCAAATCATAAAGTGACATGATATGGCCAATATCATCTTGCGCCTTTTGATCCCCATCTTCGAGGTGCGGCATGATCACCATCGTCACCGGCATGACACCATGATCTCCATCATCGTGTCTTCATGAAGTTGTCTCGCCAACTATTACTTCTACTACTATGGCTAATGGTTAGCAACAAGGTAAAGTAATTACATGGCATTTTTATTGACTCACAGGTCATACAATAAATTAAGACAACTCCTATTGCTCCTGTCAGTTGTCATACTCATCGACATGCAAGTCATGATTCCTATTACAAGAACATGATCAATCTCATACATCACATATATATATATATATATAATTCATCACATCCTTTTGGCCATATCACATCACATAGCATACCCTGCAAAAACAAGTTAGACGTCCTCTAATTGTTGTTTGCATGTTTTACGTGACTGCTATGGGTTTCTAGCAAGAACGTTTCTTACCTACGCAAAAGCCACAACGGTGATATGCCAATTGCAATTTACCCTTCATAAGGACCATTTTCATCGAATCCGATCCGACTAAAGTGGGAGAGACAGACACCCGCTAGCCACCTTGTGCATCAAGTGCATGTCAGTCGATGGAACCAGTCTCACGTAAGCGTACGTGTAAGGTCGATCCGGGCCGCTTCATCCCACAATGCCGCCAAAATTAGGATAAGACTAGTAACGGTAAGCAAATTGAACAAATCATCGCCCACAACTACTTTGTGTTCTACTCGTGCATATAATCTACGCATAGACCTAGCTCATTATGCCATTGTTGGGGAACATAGCGATAATTCAAAAAAAATTCCTACGTGTCACCAAGATCAATCTAGGAGATACTAGCAATGAGAGAGAGGGAGTGCATCTTCATACCCTTGAAGATCGCTAAGCGGAAGCATTACAAGAACGCGGTTGGTGGAGTCGTACATGTAGCGATTCAGATCACGGTCGATTCTGATCTAAGCACCGAACAACGGCGCCTCCGCGTTCAACACACGTGCAGCCCAGTGATGTCTCCCGCGCCTTGATCCAGCAAGGAGGAGGGAGAGGTTGGGGAAGACAACTCCAGCAGCACGACGGCGTGGTGGTGGAGCAGCGTGGTTCTCCAGCAGGGCATAGCCAAGCACTACGAAATACGAGGAGGTGGAGAGGTAGGGCTGCGCCGAGAGAGAGAGAGACTTGCTTGTATGGCAGCCCCAAAACCCCCACTATATATAGGAGGAGGGGAGGGGGTTGCGCCCCCATATAGGGTTCCCACCCTAGGTGGGGGGCGACAGCCCTAGATGGGATGGAGGGGGCGGCCAAGAGGGAAGAGAGGGGGGCGCGCCCTAGGGTGGGCCTTGGGCCCATCTGCGCCTAGGGTTTCCCCTTCTCCTCTTTTGCTGCGCCTTGGGCCTTGGTGGGAGGCGCACCAGCCCACTCGAGGCTGGTCCCTTCCCACTCTTGGCCCATGCAAGCCTCCGGGGTTGGTGGCCCCTCCCGGTGGACCCCGGAACCCTTCCGGTGGTCCCGGTACATTACCGGTGATGCCCGGAACACTTCCGGTGTCCAAATACTCTCTTCCTATATATCATTCTTTACCTCCGGACCATTCCGGAACTCCTCGTGACATCCGGGATCTCATCCGCGACTCCGAGCAACATTCGGTAACCACGTACATACTTTCCCTATAACCCTAGCGTCATCGAACCTTAAGTATGTAGACCCTATGGGTTCGAGAGGCATGTAGACATGACCGACACATCTCTTCGGTCAATAACCAACAGCGGGATCTGGATACCCATGTTGGCTCCCACATGTTCCACGATGATCTTATTGGATGAACCACGATGTCGGGGATTCAATCAATCTCGTACACAATTCCCTTTGTCTACTAGTATGATACTTGCCCGAGATTCGATCATCGATATCCCTATACCTTGTTCAATCTCGTTACTGGCCAGTTTCTTTACTCATTCCGTAACGCATGATCCGGTGACCAACTCCTTAGTCACATTGAGCTCATTATGATGATGCATTACCGAGTGGGCCCAGATATACCTCTCCGTCATACGGAGTGACAAATCCCAGTCTCGATTCGTGCCAACCCAACAAACACTTTCAGAGATACCTGTAGTGCACCTTTATAGCCACCCAGTTATGTTGTGACGTTTGGTACACCCAAAGCATTCTTATGGTATCCGGGAGTTGCACAATCTCATGGTCTATGGAAATGATACTTGACATTAGAAAAGCTTTAGCAAACGAATTACACGATCTTGTGCTACGCTTAGCATTGGGTCTTGTCCATCACATCATTCTCCTAATGATGTGATCCCGTTATCAACGACATCCAATGTCCATGGTCGGGAAATCATAACCATCTATTGATCAACGAGCTAGTCAACTAGAGGCTTACTAGGGACATGTTGTGGTCTATGTATTCACACATGTATTATGGTTTCCGGTTAATACAATTATAGCATGAACAATAGACAATTATCATGAACAAGGAAATATAATAATAACCATTTTATTATTGCATCTAGGGCATATTTCCAATAAGGACTCTGCACGATTAAACCTACCACAAAGCACTTATCCCGCTGAAGATAAATCAATCTACTTGTCCAGACTAAACAGATAGATTAGAGGGAAATACAAAGTTATAACAATCACACATAATAAAGTTCAAAAATAACTTGATTATTTTCACTGAACAATCTGATCATAAACCCACAATTCATCGGATCCCAACAAACGCACCACAAAAGATTACGTCGAATCGATCTCTGAAGAGAACATTGTATTGAAGGCCAGAGAGAGAGAGAGAGAGAGAGAGCTACTGCTATGGACCCTTAGGTCCTACTGGGAACTACTCACACATCATCATGGAGGCAGCAAGGTTGATGAAGAAGGCCTCCGTGATCGATTCCCTCTCCAGCAGATTACCAGAAAAGGCCTCCAGATGGGATCCCGAAAGAATAGAGGCTTGCGGCGGCAGAATTGTTTTGTGGCTTCCTATGTTAGTTTTGGAATATTTGAGAATTTAGCGCTGGAATTAGGTCAGAAGGGGCAACGAGGGGCCCACAAGACATTAGGGCACACCTACCCACCCTAGGGCACCATGTTGCCTTGCTGTCTCCTCTTCTGGCTTCTGGTCCTTCCCCGAAGCTTCTAGGGTCCCTCCTGGTCCAGGAAAATTGTCAAAAACTTTCGCGGCATTTGGACTCCGTTTGGTAGGGATTTTCTGTAAAACCAAAAATATGCAGAAAACAACAATTGGCACTAGGCACTAGGTTAATAGGTTAGTTCCCAAAAATGATATAAAATGGCATATAAAGTATATAAGACTGATAATATAATAGCATGAAACAATAAAAAATTATAGATACGTTGCAGACGTGTCAGCACCCCCAAGCTTAATTTCTGCTCATACTAGAGTAGGTGAATGATAAAAACTGAATTTTTTAGATGTAAACATGATCCCTCTTTTTAGAATATATACATCAGAGGCATCAGACTTTAAATTAATAAAGCCCACAACATTGGCAGAGTCAGAGAGAACACAAACATACACAAGTTCACCGACCAAAATGATGCTCAACTTACATGGCCGGAAGCCAAACACGAGCACACAAGCTCACTACCCAAAAGATGCAAACTACCATAAGTAGTGATTTGAGACACTCTAGCGAGACTGTTGATATGACGAAACTTCTGCAAAGCCAGGTGGAACATATCAACGTCTTGACGCCTCCCAACGGACTCCATTACTGCATAAAAAGGGAACATTTGAAGATGCAATCAACATGATGCGAGGGGAAAACACCCTCAATTATAATCTTGTTATGAATATGCCACAGAGACCAAAGAAATGCCACGGAGCTTGGTTGAGCCTACCGAAACCCCTCCCATTATTAGTAAAAAAACTTAGGAATTGTTGTCAGTACATCACATTTGATAATTGCCCAAGCCTTGAAGAACAGATCAATGAATCTGTCAAGCATTGGAGCACACTCACCAAGCGTCTCCTTAATGACCGCCCACACCTCCTCTTTAGAGAAAATGAGGTCTTGCTCCTCTAGATTGATGGAGGCCACTTTGAGAAAATCAGGGTCAAAAGTGTGCTCACGGGCCTAGGCAGTACCAGTGGATCCTTGTAGCTCATGTAGAAATCCTCCTATCCCATATCTGTGATGAGCAAATCATTGTAATTAATCCCCAGGATAATGTTCTTAGTTTTTCTTCTGTTAGCAACTAAGTGAAAAGCTTCGTGTTGGCATCTCCAACTTGAAGCCACCTAATCCGAGAGCGATGCCTCACGATAGTTCTTTCAAGCCATGCAAGACCCAAGGTGGCCACCTTAAGTGTCTTCTCTAGCCATCTCTCCCTATCTGATAGTTGTCTTATGTCCCGAGCTTTGTCCAATCGTATAATTACCCAATTCGCAATCCCGGGCTTTGTTTTTTTTAGAATCACCGGGGGAGCTCCCCACCTGAATATATTGCCTAAAAAACTGTCGGAGCAGCAAGTACAGAGTTACAAGGGCACGGCGCAGCGTGCAGAGAGGTAGGAACGCCACAAGGAGATGTCCTCCTTGTCACATGTATCCATGAGATGATGTGACCAAAGGTCTAGGTCAGATATGAGGGCTCTGAGGGTTATTACAGAATGTTGATCAATGTTCCTAAACAACATATCATTTCTCGCAGCCCATATCTTCCAGAGTAGAGACATGAGGATAAAAGGCCAGGCCTTGTGTGGTAGATGGTGAGGAATCGGCGCGTCCCAAAGGTTGATGATGCCCTCCGCTTGAGGTAGGATGCCTAGCCGTTGCCAGACACGTTTGGCAACGGGGCAGGCGAGGAAGAGGTGCATGGAGTCCTTTGGTAGCATAGGCAGCGAGGGAAAACGTCTGTGGGTATGATGTTCTTGTGCGCAAGATTGGCTCGGGTGTTTAGCCGATCCTTGAAGAGGAGCCATGAGAAGATTTTTATCTTGCGTGGAACTTTGGATCACCAAATGATGGGAGTGAGAGGATCGCAGTCCGGGCGTGTCGTGAGAGTGTCGTACGCTTGCTTGGTGGAGAAGGCAAGACCCCGAATTAGGAACCTTTGGTCTTCCGCAGCCGACGGGACAAAATCCTGCAAAACAGCCAACAACACAACAAACCCTTGCTCTGCTAGAAGGGAGATACGGTTACGGAGGTTAGCTTCTAGACCATAACGTAGCACATTAGCCACCTTAACCAGCGGTAAAGTGGAGTGTGAAAATAGGTTAGGGTAAGTGTGGGCTAGAGGTCTTGGAGTGAGCCAAGTGTCGTACCAGAAGTAGGTGTGCGTCCCACTGTTTGTTAGGACGAAGGTGATGGACTGGAGGGTTGGTATTTGCTGTGCTATGGTACGACAGAGAAAGGAGGTTTGGGATGGGAGTGAAACTAGAGCATTTTGGTGTTGAAGATCTAACCAGTCCATCCAGGGGGTGGAGGAGGAGGTGAGTGCTGCCTCTTGAGCACTGCGTTGGTTTTCCCCGAAGAGGAAGGGATGATGCAGCAAAGTAGCGTAAGTATTTCCCTCAGTTTTTGAGAAACAAGGTATCAATCGAGTAGGAGGCTACGCGCGAGTCCCTCGCACCTGCACAAAACAAATAAATCCTCACAACCAACGCGATAAGGGGTTGTCAATCCCTACACGGCCACCAACGTGATAATATTTTTGGTATTTTTGTGATAAAGATGCAAAGTAAAATAAAAGCAAATTAAAAAGCAAAGGAAATAACTAAGTAGTAGGAGATTAATATGATGAAGATAGACCCGGGGGCCATAGGTTTCACTAGTGGCTTCTCTCGAGAGCATAAGTATTCTATGGTGGGTGAACAAATTACTGTTGAGCAATTGACAGAATTGAGCATAGTTATGAGAATATCTAGGTATGATCATGTATATAGGCATCACGTCCGAGACAAGTAGACCGACTCCTGCCTGCATCTACTACTATTACTCCACTCATCGACCGCTATCCAGCATGCATCTAGAGTATTAAGTTAATGAAAACAGAGTAACGCCTTAAGCAAGATGACATGATGTAGAGGGATAAACTCATGCAATATGATGAAAACCCCATCTTGTTATCCTTGATGGCAAAAATACAATACGTGCCTTGCTGCCCCTACTGTCACTGGGAAAGGACACCGCAAGATTGAACCCAAAGCTAAGCACTTCTCCCATTGCAAGAAAGATCAATCTAGTAGGCCAAACCAAACTGATAATTCGAAGAGACTTGCAAAGATAACCAATCATACACAAAAGAATTCAGATAAGATTCAAATATTGTTCATAGATAGACTTGATCATAAACCCACAATTCATCGGTCTCAACAAACACACCGCAAAAAGAAGATTGCATCGAATAGTTCTCCACAAGAGAGGGGGAGAACATTGTATTAAGATCTAAAAAGAGAGAATAAGCCATCTAGCTACTAACTATGGACCCGTAGGTCTGAGGTGAACTACTCACACTTCATCGGAGGGGCTATGGTGTTGATGTAGAAGCCCTCTGTGATCGATGCCCCCTCCGGCGGAGCTCCGAAATAGGCCCCGAGATGGGATCTCGTGGATACAAAAAGTTGCGGCGGTGGAATTAGGGTTTTGGCTCCGTATCTGATCGTTTGGGGGTACGTAGGTATATATAGGAGGAAGGAGTACGTCGGTGGAGCAAGGGGGGGCCCGGGGGGGGGGGGGGCGCGCCGGGGGGGGGGGGGGTAGGCGCGCCCCCTACCTCGTGGCCTCCTCTTTTGTGTCTTGACGTAGGGTCCAAGTCTCCTGGGTCTTGTTCGTTGACAAAATCACGCTCCTGAAGGTTTCATTCCGTTTGGACTCCGTTTGATATTCCTTTTCTTCGAAACCCTAAAATAGGCAAAAAACAGCAATTCTGGGCTGGGCCTCCGGTTAATAGGCTAGTCCCAAAAATAATATAAAAGTAGATAATAAAGCCCAATAATGTCCAAAACGGTAGATAATATAGCATGGAGCAATCAAAAATTATAGATACGTTGGAGACATATCAAGCATCCCCAAACGTAATTCCTGCTCGTCCTCGAGTAGGTAAATGATAAAAACAATTTTTTTGATGTGGAGTGCTACTTGGCATAATTTTAATGTAATTCTTCTTAATTGTGGTATGAATATTCAGATCCGAAAGATTCAAGACAAAAGTTCATATTGACATAGAAATAATAATACTTCAAGCATACTAACAAAGCAATTATGTCTTCTCAAAATAACATGGCCAAAGAAAGTTCATCCCTACAAAATCATATAGTTTAGTCATGCTCCATTTTCGCCACACAGGAATGCTCTCATCATGCACAACCCCGATGACAAGCCAAGCAATTGTTTCATACTTTAGTAATCTCAAACCTATAAACTTTCACGCAATATATGAGCGCGAGCCATGGACATAGCACTATGGGTGAAATAGAATATAATGAGGGGGGTTATGTGGAGAAGACAAAAAAGGAGAAAGTCTCACATCAACGAGGCTAATCAATGGGCTATGGAGATGCCCACCGATTGATGTTAATGCAAGGAGTAGGGATTGCCATGCAACGGATGCACTAGAGCTATAAATGTATGAAAGCTCAACAAAAGAAACTAAGTGGGTGTGCATCCAACTTGCTTGCTCACAAAGACCTAGGGCACTTGAGGAGGCCCATTGTTGGAATAAACAAGCCAAGTTCTATAATGAAAATTCCCACTACTATATGAAAGTGACAAAACAAGAGACTCTCTATCATGAAGATTATGGTGCTACTTTGAAGCACAAGTGTGGCAAAGGATAGTAACATTGTCCCTTATCTCTTTTTCTCTCATTTTTTTGGCCTTTCCCTTTTTTATATGGCCTTTCTCTTTTTTTTATAATTCCTCACTTGGGACAATGCTCTAGAAAATGATGATCATCACACTTGTATTTATTTACAACTCGATACTAGAACAAAGTATGACTCTATATGAATGCCTCCAGCGGTGTACCGGGATATGCAATGAACCAAGAGTGACATGTATGAAAGAATTATGAATGGTGGCTTTGCCACAAATACTATGTCAACTACATGATCATGCTAAGCAATATGACAATAATGAATGTGTCATGATAAACGGAATGGTGGAAAGTTGCATGGCAATATATCTCGGAATGGCTATGGAAATGCCATAATAGGTAGGTATGGTGGCTATTTTTAGGAAGATATAAGGAGGTTTATGTGTGAAATAGCGTATCATATCACGGGGTTTGGATGCACCGGTGAAGTTTGCGCCAACTCTCAATGTGAGAAAGGGCAATGCACGGTACCGAAGAGGCTAGTAAGCATGGAAGGGTGAGAGTGCGTATAATCCATGGACTCAACATTAGTCATAAAGAACTCACATACTACGCGCATGCTCCTAGGGGTATAGATTGGTAGAAAAAGACCATCGCTCGTCCCCGACCGCCACTCATAAGGAGGACAATCAAATAACACCTCATGTTTCAAATTTGTTACATAACGTTTACCATACGTGCATCTACGGGACTTACAAACTTCAACACAAGCATTTCTCAATTTCACAACTACTCAACTAGCATGACTTTGATATTATTACCTTCATATCTCAAAACAATCATCAAGCATCAAACTTCTCTTAGTATTCAAAACACTCATAAGAAAATTTTACTAATCTTGAATACCTAGCATAATAGGATTTTAAGTAAATTACCATGCTATTTAAGACTCTAAAAATAATCTAAGTTAAGCATGAGAAATCAATAGTTTCTATAAAACAAATCCACCACCGTGCTCTAAAAGATATAAGTGAAGTACTAGAGCAAAACTATATAACTCAAAAGATATAAGCGAAGCACATAGAGTATTCTAACAAATTCCAAATCATGTATGGCTCTCTCAAAAGGTTTGTACAGTAAGGATGATTGCGGTAAACTAAAAAGTAAAGACTCAAATCATACAAGACGCTCCAAGCAAAACACATATCATGTGGCGAATAAAAATATAGCTCCAAGTAAAGTTACCGATAGAAGTAGACGAAAGAGGGGATGCCTTCCGGGGCATCCCCAAGCTTTGGCTTTTAGGTGTCCTTATATTATCTTGGGGGTGCCATGGGCATCCCCAATCTTAGGCTCTTGCCACTCCTTGTTCCATAATCCATCAAATCTTTACCCAAAACTTGAAAACTTCACAACACAAAACTTAAAGTAGAAAATTTCGTGAGCTCCGTTAGCGAAAGAAAACAAAAGACCACTTCAAGGTACTGTAATGAACTCATTATTTATTTATATTGGTGTTAAATCTACTGTATTCCAACTTATCTATGGTTTATAAACTATTTTACTAGCCATAGATTCATCAAAATAAGCAAACAACACACAAAAAACAGAATCTGTCAAAAACAGAACAGTCTGTAGTAATCTGTAGCTAGCGCAAGATCTGGAACCCCAAAAATTCTAAAATAAATTTCTGGACGTGAGGAATTTATCTATTAATCATCTTCAGAAATAATTAACTAAATAGCACTTTCCAAATAAAAATGACAGCAGTTCTCGTGAGCGCTAAAGTTTTTGTTTTTTACAGCAACTGTAACAAGACTTTCCCCAAGTCTTCCCAACGGTTCTACTTGGCACAAACACTAATTAAACACGAAAAACAACAAAAACAGAGGCTAGATAAATTAATTATTACTAAACAGGAGCAAAAAGCAAGGAATAAAAATAAAATTGGGTTGCCTCCCAACAAGCGCTATTGTTTAACGCCCCTAGCTCGGCATAACAAGCAAGGATAGATCGATGTATTGCCATCTTTGGTAGGAAATCCATAAGTGGCTCTCATAATAGATTCATTATTATTCTCAATCAAAGTAGACAAGGGCATATCATTAGGATCAGAAGAAACGCTCTTACTAGCAAATAATTTCATAAGTTCATCCATCTTTCCACTCAAAACATTAATTTCTTCTATCGCATGCACCTTTTTATTAGTAGATCTTTCAGTATGCCATTGACAATAATTAACCATAATATTATCTAGGAGTTTAGTAGCTTCTCCTAAAGTGATTTCCATAAAAGTGCCTCCCGCGGCCGAATCTAAAAGATTTCTAGAAGCAAAATTCAATCCGGCATAAATTTTTTGTATAATCATCCACAAATTTAAACCATGAGTAGGGCAATTACGTATCATTAGTTTCATTCTCTCCCAAACTTGTGCAACATGTTCATGATCAAGTTGCTTAAAATTCATAATATCGTTTCTAAGAGAGATGATCTTAGCGGGAGGAAAATACTTAGAGATAAAAGTATCTTTGCACTTGTTCCATGAATCAATACTATTTTTAGGCAAAGACGAAAACCAAGCTTTATCACGATCTCTAAGCGAAAAAGGAAATAGCTTCAATTTAACAATATCATTATCCACATCTTTCTTCTTTTGCATATCACACAAATCAACGAAGCTATTTAGATGGGTAGCGGCATCTTCACTAGGAAGGCCGGAAAACGGATCTTTCATGACAAGATTCAGCAAAGCAGTATTAATTTCACAAGATTCAGCATCGGTAAGAGGAGCAATCAGAGTGCTAATAAAATGATTGTTGTTGGTATTGGTGAAGTCATACAATTTAGTGTTATCTTGAGCCATCGTGACAAACAAGCAAACTAACACACAAGCAAACAAAAAGCAAGCGGGTAAAAAGAGGCAAATAGAGAAAGAGAGGGAGGATAGAGAGAGAGGGCGAATAAAACGGCAAGGGTGAAGTGGGGGAGAGGAAAACGAGAGGCAAATGACAAATAATGTAATGCGGGAGATAAGGGTATGTGATGGGTACTTGGTATATTGATTTTTGGGTAGACCTCCCCGGCAACGGCGCCAGAAATCCTTATTGCTACCTCTTGAGCACTGCGTTGGTTTCCCGAAGAGGAAGTGATGATGTAGCAAAGTAGCGTAAGTATTTCCCTCAGTTTTTGAGAACCAACGTATCAATCCAGTAGGAGGCTACGTGCGAGTCCCTCTCACCTGCAGAAAACAAATAAATCCTCGCAACCAACGCGATAAGGGGTTGTCAATCCCTACACGGCCACTTACGAGAGTGAGATCTGATAGATATGATAAGATAATATTTTTGGTATTTTTGTGATAAAGATGCAAAGTAAAATAAAAGGAAAGTAAAAAAGCAAAGGAAATAACTAAGTAGTAGGAGATTAATATGATGAAGATAGACCCGGGGGCCATAGGTTTCACTAGTAGATTCTCTCGAGAGCATAAGTATTCTATGGTGGGTGAACAAATTATTGTTGAGCAATTGACAGAATTGAGCATAGTTGTGAGAATATCTAGGTATGATCATGTATATAGGCATCACGTCCGAGACAAGTAGACCGACTCCTGCTTGCATCTACTACTATTACTCCACTCATCGACCGCTATCCAGCATGCATCTAGAGTATTAAGTTAATGGAAACAGAGTAACACCTTAAGCAGGATGACATGATGTAGAGGGATAAACTCATGCAATATGATGAAAACCCCATTGACGGTGTCCTGGACTAGGGGATACTCATCACGTCGTCTCCCGATCAGTTGGATTGGGCCGAGGACCTCCATGGCCGTATACTCATGGGCCAGTCTGGACAGCTGCCGCATACAAGGAAGATTCCACAAGACTTGGTGATCAAGACAAGAACTCCTCCCCCACCGGCGTATTCGGTTAGGACTCTTGTTATCCTAGGCCTCTGGTGCATTATATAAACCAGGGCCAGGCTAGTCGATAGATCATATATACAACATACAATTACACCATAGGCTAGCTTCTAGGGTTTAGCCTCTTCGATCTCGTGGTAGATCAACTCTTGTACTACACATATCATCAATATTAATTAAGCAGGACGTAGGGTTTTACCTCCATCAAGAGGGCCCGAACTTGGGTAAAATATCGTGTTCCCTGCCTCCTGTTACCATCCGCCTTAGACGCACAGTTCGGGACCCCCTACCCGAGATCCACCAGTTTTGACACCGACATTGGTGCTTTCATTGAGAGTTCCGCTATGTGATCGGCAAAAGGATCAATGACTCGTCTGTAGATTAACCGCGACGTCGACATCTTCGTCACCGGCTCGACTGGTCACCTTGGCTTGACCGAGGACTGTGCCCTGCCTTCGATCGTCATGTTCGGACGAGGGCCTTCATCAACACCAACTCCGATCTCTATGAAGATCATGGAGGAATCGTCCATGGAGCTCGGGGGCTCAACGTCAACATTGCCCTCGGGCGACCGTGCTATTTTTCTGGACAGCGAACGCGTATCCGCCGCCACCGCCTCCTCGAGTGTCGTTTTAACGATCGCTTCGGTGGAATTGTGCGAAATCGAGTCTACAATAACCCTGGAAAATTTCGTCGAGTTCCAATGGAGGAATCTCTGACAATCTATGATATACCGGAGCCCTGTCAAATCTGGACGAGAATCTGGACGAGTTTCGGGCGTGGTGTCCAGCTTCTAGCTCGGACGTCCTTTGGAAGATCCAATCGTTGATTTTCTGTGGAATTCCTATATCTACCACCTCTCAAAATTTCAGCTTGATCCAATCGTTCAAACTCCGGGAACCTTCCGATTAGTGCATTACTTTTCGGACCCGTTTTCTGCGCGAAAACGAATCCAACCCGAGTTCATCTTTTTTATGAACGGGATTTCGGACATCCTTTTTGAAGGAAGTTTTGTATGGGGTGTTGTGTTTTGTTCCCGAACACATCTCACTAACTTTAAAATCTTTTGAACACGATCTTCAACATCATGCTGGTGTCAAACCAGTCCGGCAATATTGCTCCACGGCTGCCGACCTGCGCTAGACACGTCGTCACTTTGTTGAGTCGAGCTCAACTTCTTCGGATCATCATCTCGGCAAGCCGAACAAGAGTTCGGCGTCGCAAAGGATAAATCATCACCAACATCACCGCCCCCCCCCCGGATTACACGGAGCGGGCACACCGGCATCGCTGCACGGTCACTTCATCAAGCCGGCATTGACCACGTCACGACCTGCATCGGCAGGGCCGCACGGTTGCTCCTTCAAGCCGGTGTCCATCACGCCGACCTACTTCGACTCATCAGCTGACATCGAGACTTCGACATCTCGGCTGGACCGGGGGCTTCGCCATCTCTTCATCAACCTATACTCTGGAGACTTTGGCGTCACTAGCCGACCGGCTCCGTCACGTTAGCTGGACCGAGGGATTTGCCTCGGCGAGCCAACCTTTGCCAGCATCGCCGTGTTGTCGCTTTATCGCCCATCAGGCAATGGGTGTGCGGATGGAGTCCCAATTTTGGGAATCACCTTTCTTCGGATTGCTACAACAAATAAACCAGGTGCTATTAATCCTAGTATTTTTTGCTTGTTTGGGTTCATTTTTCCCAAGTAATTATTACTCTAATTTGTCCATCATATGTACGCAGGTCTATCAAATTGTGGCCGCATTAACAACGATCGCATGGTGGCTCGGCCAGTTTCCGTACATAGTCCGGCGAACGCCGCATCTGGAACTCGGACCGACCTGTGAATTCAGGCTTTGCCACGCCTTTACCGCATCACGCTGATGCCCTGCATCGACATTGATTTCGGCGCCAGGCCATATTTCTTTTATTACTCACTTTGCATAAATTATTTATTATGCAACGATTTTTATTATTATTACTATTATCTCTGGTTTGCACTATTTTTTGTGCACAAGAAAATGATCCAGCCAGACTACATCCTTTGGCGTCACCTCGGCTGGACGGGGGGCTTCGTCAACACTTCACTACCCCATGCCGGGGACTTCGGTATCACTCTGCCGGCCTGCATTGACCGTGCTATGTCACCACTTCGGAGTGCCGAGCTCTTTGCTCCGCCACCTCGGGACCGGCTTGGGGGATGGAACCTTGTCCCGCATCAAGCTTGAACCGCGTCGTCAATACCGAACACATTAACTAGCTAAGTTGCCTTCATGCTCCAAGTTTTAAATTTTTAACTTGTGTTCGGTTCGACCAAGCATTATACTTTTTTGGAAAAAAGTCGCTTGTAAAAAATTTCCTTGTCCAAACTTTGTTTGTGACACACAAATTCAAATACCCGTTTACTTGGGGGCTTCCTTTATGAAGCTTTTCTTCTTGCATACGATTATACTTGTACGGCTTCATTCCTTGTTCGTGTATTATGCCACAATATGCACCATGTTGACTTAAGTGATTTGCAAGCTGGGTTGCTTGGCTCCTGTGCTTACCCCTACATTCCCGATTGTTCGGCTAGGGAGTAAATGGAGCACCTCTGCGATTGTCACGATCGGGTCATCCGAGCCGGACCTCAGACTAGGTGAAGCCGAAAGCTAGCGCTCTTATTGTTTTCAATTATGGTCGGCACACAACGGAACTCATGAGTACAAAAAATCTATTGCACAAGTCTCATAATAACAATGAGCACCGAAGAAAGGTATCGGTGGGCGTACTATTTTCTTCGAAGATGCTTCTTACACTTCGTAAGTAATATAGCATAAGTTCCCTGAGCATGCTTTGTCTGTTATAGCCTTATGGCCTGATTGCCTGGTTATCGGAAACACCGTCGATATTCTCGACAGGTGGAGTACATAACACTTTTCGGTCCTTGACCGAAGAGGGAGAAGCCGACGGTCGGTTAAGACGCGTATAAAGTTCAGGTGAACATAGACATGATATAAGTACTTTGGTACATACAATCATTATACATAAAATTCTTTTACCCAAGTCACATGGGGGCTCTTAAATTTATATGAGTCGTTTTATAATAAGTGTTTTTCTTTTTAGTCGTTGCAAAGCTTTATTACTATTTATCACTCCTTTTTTTCGACATGAGTGTGTGGTCACTAGCCGGGGAGCCTAATTTCTCTCTCAAGCCGCTCGAGTTTTAGTTCGCTAAACTGGCCTAATAAGAAGTACTCCGCCTTCGGGATAGGAGGTTGAAGCCGTAGGCTGACCCACTTGAAGTCTTGAGATAGGACGTGTCATGTTAAAGCACGGCAGAAGCACCTTTTTTTTCTAAAGTCCAATTTTCGGATTGGCACCGAACACTTGATCTAGTTCGGACATTAAACTTTTGAATAAGTTTTTTGGTTTCCGAGCCTATGGCACTTTTAAACTATTTGTGTGTTTCCAGCATTAGTCTCGCAGTGCAACACCGGACATCTTTAGGGATTGGCATAAACATTCTCGGATATTGCTATATATGCATCGGTTTCGAATTGTGTCTTCGGTCAATAGTTGGGTTGCCCGGCTCCTGTGCTTGCCTCCTACATTCCGCTTTGTTCGGCTAGGTGTGCAAAGGGAGAACCACTGCGATTGTGCTTCCAGCTTGCATGGTCAAGTACCTTAGTGGAGAAAGCCGAAAACTGACTGTCATAATAGGCGTAAACTGGTCAGCGATCCGATGACTATGTTAAATGAAGGGTCGTTCATAACATTGGCCGAAGTGTTTACGGCTTGACCTCGGATGTCGCCGAACAGTAACCGGGGGCTCATAGCTAGCTTCCCCAGTTTAAAGCTCCTATGACTAAGCGAAAGTTTTAAAGCCCGCATATCTGATTGCCTCGTTTCCGCTAACACAACCGCCTTCGGGCACCGAGACGTCGGCTAAGGGTTGCTTTGTTATTGCGAAAACACCCTATGTAGTATCTACCAAGGGGTAGAAGCCGACGATGGGCCACTTTCAACTGATAAACGGTCACAATGGAGTCAAAATAATGATGTAAAGTACTTGGATACATAGAATCATTACACATAATCTGTGATTTTACTCTGGATATCGATCCTTAATTCGGCCACCCGTGCCCACATTAAGGCTCGGGGGCTACTGGGCTTTGCGCTCATTATTTACAAATATTAAAGGGGCACATCGATCCCCTGATCTGGTGTTGCCACCCGACCAGTGTCTCGGGGGCTACTGCATTACCTATTCAATGCAGAAAATTCAAAGGGCTCAGTGTTCGGCTTGATCGAACTATGGGAAGCGCATCTTCGGACAGCAATAAGTACCATCTGGACCTATCTGGCATCAAGCTATATATCATGGAGACTTCTCACGATCCTCTCTTAGGGGCCCGTTCCCCGATCACTATTATCTCTAATATATTATGCTGCGTTTTTATTCCTATGTATGCTGCAGAGCTAGGAGTTGATCCTCAGGCCGATTTCGCGCATCGACCTGAGTCTCAGGGGCTACTAGGAACAGCGGTTTTATGCTTGCCTTTAGGTGCATCTCGGGTTTTAGACTGATACACACCTTGAGGGCTACTGGATATACATCGGCAGAGAATAAACTGCACTAGTTAAAAATATTCACAATAAATCAGCCGGCGGTCGGGGTGGTGCACCACCTTGGAAGCAGTCCGACATAAAGCTCGGGTGCTAGCGGCTAGCTCCATAGAGGGCATTTCCGGCATTAAGCTCAGCTAAACTCCTTCAACTTTTTTGGACCAAGATGATCTATGACTTCTTGGATATAGTCTGGCGTTGGAGCTTGGACACAGTCCGGCGTTGGAGCTTGGTCACAATCCGGCATTGGAGCTCGGATACATTTCGACATTGGAGCTCGGAAGCAGTCCGACATTGGTGCTCGGCTGCAAAAGATACCTCGAATGTTGTCCGGCGTTAGAGATCGGACGCAAGAGGACACTGCCTCCCGGGAACAACTTCAAACCCGACGCGTGGCATAAAAATAACAAGGCATTGATAAAGGCCGGAAACTTAAAGGGGCTCCTCGGATACCCGACGTGTAAACTCGTCGGATGCACTTCGGCGATCCTCAAGATTGAAGATGAGAAGATTTGTTGAACCAGTTTTCAAGACCGACGACCGAAGATGAAGAGCAGTTCGGAAGAATCGAGGAGCGTCCCTAACTTGAAGACCGGTTCAGGGGGCTACTGACGGTGTCCTGGACTAGGGGGTACCCATCACGTCGTCTCCCGATCAGTTGGATTGGGCCGAGGACCCCCATGGCCGTATACTCATGGGCCAGTCCGGACAGCTGCCGCATACAAGGAAGATTCCACAAGACTTGGTGATCAAGACAAGGACTCCTCCCCCACCGGCGTATTCGGCTAGGACTCTTGTTATCCTAGGCCTCTAGTGCATTATATAAACCAGTGCCAGGCTAGTCGATAGATCATATATACAACATACAATCATACCATAGGCTAGCTTCTAGGGTTTAGCCTCTTTGATCTCGTGGTAGATCAACTCTTGTACTACACATATCATCAATATTAATCAAGCAGGACGTAGGGTTTTTACCTCCATCAAGAGGGCCCGAACCTGGGTAAAACATCGCGTTCCCTGCCTCCTGTTACCATCCGCCTTAGACGCACAGTTCGGGACCCCCTACCCGAGATCTGCCGGTTTTGACACCGACACCCATCTTGTTATCCTCGATTGCAACAATACAATACATGCCTTGCTGCCCCTACTGTCACTGGGAAAGGACACCGCAAGATTGAACCCAAAGCTAAGCACTTCTCCCATTGCAAGAAAGATCAATCTAGTAGGCCAAACCAAACTGATAATTCGAAGAGAATTGCAAAGATAACCAATCATACATAAAAGAATTCAGAGAAGATTCAAATACTGTTCATAGATAGACTTGATCATAAACCCACAATTCATCGGTCTCAACAAACACACCGCAAAAAGAAGATTACATCGAATAGTTCTCCACAAGAGAGGGGGAGAACATTGTATTGAGATCCAAAAAGAGAGAAGAAGTCATCTAGCTACTAATTATGGACCCATAGGTCTGAGGTGAACTACTCACACTTCATCGGAGGGCTATGGTGTTGATGTAGAAGCCCTCCGTGATCGATGCCCCCTCCGGCGGAGCTCCGGAACAGGCCCCAAGATGGGATCTCATGGATACAGAAAGTTGTGGCAGTGGAATTAGGGTTTTGGCTCCGTATCTGATCGTTTGGGGGTACGTAGGTATATATAGGAGGGAGGAGTACGTCGGTGGAGCAACAGGGGACCCACGAGGGTGGAGGGCGCGCCTGGGGGGGTAGGCGCGCCCCCCTACCTCGTGGCCTCCTCTTTTGTGTCTTGACGTAGGGTCCAAGTCTCCCGGGTCTTGTTCGTTGAGAAAATCACGTTTCCGAAGGTTTCATTCCGTTTGGACTCCGTTTGATATTTCTTTTCTTCGAAACCCTAAAATAGGCAAAAAAACAACAATTCTGGGTTGGGCCTCCGGTTAATAGGTTAGTCCCAAAAATAATATAAAAATGGATAATAAAGTCCAATAATGTCCAAAACAGTAGATAATATAGCATGGAGCAATCAAAAATTATAGATACGTTGGAGACGTATCAGTGAGTGCCTTGGCTGCAAATTTCATGAGCAGACAATTATTCTGAAGATGCAAGTTTTTGAGCCCTAAACCACCATATTTTTTTGGAGTGCAAACGTTTTTCCATGCAACAAGGCATTGAGCGCCTGACACTGAATCTTCACCTGCCCACAGGAAGGCTCTATGAAAGGAATCGATGTGTTTTAAGAGTTTTTTGGGGAGGTGAAAGACTGACATGAAGTAGGTGAGGAGGGAGTCGAGGGCTGTGGATATAAGGATGAGTCGGTCACCTTTGTCAAGCAACTTGGCATGCCAGCCAGACAACAGCTTGCGATAGCGTTCTAGGATGGGATCGAAATCATTGGAGGGAGGTTTAGTAGGGGAGAGAGGGAGCCCGAGGTAGGTTTGGGGGAAGGAGGCGCGGGCGCATCCCATGGCAAGGGCGGTGTCGTTAGCAGCAGCGTCGTCCATGTGTAGGGTTGCGATCGTAGTTTTGGAGAAGTTTACGGCTAACCCAGTGGCGTTGGCGAAGTTGTCTAAAAATTTCTTTCAAAGCGACAGCGGCATCGGACGAGGCCGCGGCAACAATCAGAGTATCGTCTGCATACTGTAGAACGGTGGGTGGTAGATGAGAGAAGATAGGGTGGTGGAGCGAGGCGTGTGTGCTTTGGAAGATAAGTTGTTGGAGCAGGTCTGCTACGATCAAGAAGAGGTAGGGGAGATGGGATCGCCCTGGCGCAGGCCATTTTTGCAGTCAATCCAGTTGCCTGGGGCACCATTCAAAAGAATGGCGGTTTTGCCTGTACCAAGGATGTTTTGGATCCAACTGCGGAAGGTGTGAGAGAAGCCTCGGGCGAGAAGGATTTTGTCAAGAGCAGGCCAAGCGACCGAGTCGAAAGCTTTTCTGAAGTCTAGTTTGAAGACCATGGTAGGTCTTTTTCTAGTGTGGCATGAGCTAATGAGGTCTGTGGCGAAAATGTAATTCTCAGCTATATTCCTTCCTGGTATAAATCTAGTCTGATTGCCATGCACTAGTAACGGGATGAAAGGTTTGAGGCGAGTGGTCAAGACTTTGGCAACAGCTTTGATCGGGCAATTTTGTAGTGAGATGGGCCGGAAAGCGTCTGGAGAAGTAGGTTGATCTTTTTTGGGTAGTAGGGCAATATGAGCTCTGTTAACTCTTTCCGTGTCGGCCATGCCTTGATGGAATTGTGAGAAGAAAGGGAGGACGAGGCTTTTTACGGTGGGCCAGTATGTTCGGTAGAAAGCAGGCCCAAAAAGCCATTCGGGCCAGGATTGGCCCGCGGGTTCATTTGGAAGAAGGCTGCTTTTATTTCAGATTCCGCGAAGTTTTCATGCAAAACATGCAGGCCAGGGACGGGGTTTGGGTAGATCTGATGGAGGTCGAAAGCCCAAGACGTGTTTGTAGGGGTACCAATGAGGGTCACGAAAAAATCACGGAGGATCTTGGCCTTTTGGTGATGAGAGGAGAACTCGTGGCCATTGTGAGTGAGCGTGAATATCTTGTTTTTCCGAAGGCGTTGTGAGGCAGAAACATGAAAGAATTTCGTGTTTTCGCCCCCATTGATAGCCCGGGAAACCTTTGCGCGCCACCGCCAATACGTCATTTTTTCATGGATAGTGCATTTGAGTAGGGAGATGATAATCTTGCGAGTGAGGATCTCAAGATGCGATAGAGGTCTGGATTCTTCAGCTCGATCCAGGGCTGAGATGGCTACTTTGCACCGTGATTCGCGGAGAGGGGTGGGAATGCGATAGCGTGCCCAAGCTTTGAGCTCAGATCTTGATTTTTTGAGGGCTGCTGCGAGGGTGGCAGTCGAGTTGGCTGACGAGGAGGGCGAGGGTGAGCAACACCGAGAGATGATGTCGTTGCATGAGCTAAATTTGGTCCAACCCTGCTCAAACTTGAAAATTTTGGTGCGTGGAATCGTAGTGGTGACGTGCACAAGCAGTGGTACGTGGTCGGAGGTAAAACATGTGAGAGAGGACAGTGAGGTGTTGGGGAAAGCATCTACCCAAGCTAAGTTGAAAAAGGCCCGATCGATCCTTTCCAAAGTGGGCGAGGAGCGGTTGTTGGTCCAGGCAAATTATCGGTCGAGGAGAGGCAGTTCGATGAGAGCTAAGGTGTCGATAACGTGGTTAAAGGCGTTGGCTTCTGATTGTCGAAAAAAGGAGTTGTTTTTGTCTGAGGGGAAGCGAAGGAGGTTGAAATCGCCGATGATAAGCCAAGGCACGTGGTCAGGTTGCGCAATGGAGAGGAGCTCATCGAAGAAAGATTGTTTGAGGGCACGTGTAGAGGGAGCATAGATGTTGGTGATGGCGATGTTGGGGGCACATGCAGTTGATCTTAGAGTTACGGTGGAGGAGAAGAGTTCATGCGAATGTAGGATGACTTGGAGAGAGGAGGAGTTGACGGTTATGGTGCCGCCAGCCGTGCCAATGGTGGGCAGAGAGAAAGCTTGGTCGAGGTGATAGGGGAGAAATGAGTGGAGCTTGGTGTTGGTCCAGGATTGTAGTTTGGATTCTTGCAAGAGAGCAACGTGAGGGTTGATCACCAACAGTTCACAAAGGACAACGTTACACTTGTCATCATCACCTAGGCCACATACTTTCCAGGAGCAAATAGAGATTACATCATTACTCATAAAAGTTTTTTTCGACACCACAGGGGAACATCGGAAAGCGCGAAGGAGTACATGGGACCTGCTACATCAGACGAGACCACAGATAACCAAAAGAAAGGCAGCACGCACAGAGTCCAAAAGAGCAACGCGACATAACACCCGACACAAGTAACAGAGACAGACGTAAACGAGCAGTGGGCCTCAGGCGTCCACAGACCGTGCATGGCTGGGGCAGCGATCATGGCGCGGTGTCGTCACCAGAGGCGGCCTCCTCGGAAGAGAGGATGGCGTCGAGGTGGCCATCGTCTGCACCACAGAGGAGCGCGATCGTGGCCGAGGCGGGTGTGCTGTCGGGAGCATCAAGGCGTGCGTCCTGGATAGCACGTCCAATGGTTGTGTCCACGTCGGCGGCGGAGAGGCGAGCCGCCTTGGCCTTGACAGCTCTTGCGAGCATGGGGGAATACTTGGTTTCCTTGGCAGCAAGACGTGCGCTCCGGCGAAGCTTGTCCTTGGAGATAGAACAATCGCGAGCGGCCCTGCGGCGCTCCTTGCGAGCAGTGCACTCATGGGTGTCTAGATCTTGTAGAGGGAGCGCTATGTTTGCCGCAGAAGGTTCAGAGTTAGAGTTTGAAGCAGGAGGAGGGGTTGAAGGAATTTAAGATGGAGGGGGGAGGGGAAGAGTTACCGTTGGCACTTGAAGATTCTTCGGTGGAGAATGTGAAGGTGGGCGGCGCTGGGAGAGCTGGGGCGGCCGGGGCGACGATGGAGAAGGCCGATGTGCCGAAGGGGAGCACGTGGCCCATCACCATGCCGACCCCCGCGTCAGCAGGAGGAGCAGGCGGGACGACGGCCGACACCCTGGGCAGCGGGCGTATGACAGGTGGAGCCAGGACCGCCACCGAGGGTGTATGCACCGCGTCCAGGGAGTCCGAGGTGACCGCATGCAGGAGGGGGACGTGCATGCCCTCCGAGCCGCCTGAGTCGTCGTCAGAGACGACAAGAGGGTCACGTGCAGATCTAGGAGGTGGAAGGACAGCCGACAGGGCGGGGTCAGAGGTGGCGCCGCCAGGATAAGCATGGAGGGCACGTGCATCAGACGAAGGGCGGCGGGCAACAGGTCTGGACCCACCATAGGTGGGATTCGCGCGCCAGCCTGCCCTGACGGCAGCGACCACCGGAGCAAAGTGTTGTGGTGAGAGCGGGCGTGGTGAGCCACGCTGGGAGAGAGGAGCAGAGTCTCCATCAGAGGAGGAGCCACCAAAGGGGTTGGTGCCATCGCCATGGTGCCAGCGAGAAACCTCTACAACTTTGGCTATTTTGATCTCGTTGATGGGTGGGAGCTGGATGACTAGGCCAGGTGGAGCCGGCTTGTCGGACTGGAGCAGAACGAGGGCACAGACCGAGGTGTAGTCGATACCATGAAGACAGAAGTCGTCCACGGCACATACGTCGCCAAGAAAGGCAAGCGCGAAGCGAATGCCGTCGTCGTGCCAGAGCTCATGTGGGAATTCGGATACCTCGATCTCGGCTAGGTCGGAGAAGATGGCAATGGAGCGGTCTGCATGCTCAACTGGCTCGATAGTAACTAAGTTGCCCTCGAATTCTATTGGACTGTGGCGGATGACATCGTCGCGTGCGGCAGGAGTGTGGAAGGTGATGCATGCAGCCCCGCGCCAAGAACCGCCCAAGATGAAGGCCGGGTTGCCGCAGGTGAGCTGGATAGCGCGGCGGATGAGAGGGGTGGGGTTGTGAACAGGGGTTTGTAGGTGTGCGAAAGCAAAACGGCGTGGGCAGTGGACGAGGCATGGCGGGGCAGCGACGAGCGGCATATCACCATAGGGCAGGAGCAGGCCGGCCTCATGTTCAGGGCGGGGAAGATCCGCGTCCGGCTTGGAGTCCGAAACGTGGGATTCGGCCGTGGCGAATTGTCAGGCAGTGAAGATGTCTATGAGGCGGGCTCTCAAGGCGTGGGTATCGAAGGGAGTGGAGGTGTTGTTGAGGTGGTGGTGCGGGGTGGTGGGGGTTGGAAGAATCCCGGGCTTTGTCTAACTGCAGAATCACCCAATTCACAATCACAATTTGTCGTTTGACATTGCCCACTTTTCTCTAACCCAAAATGTTACTGATACTTAGCAGGTTTGAAGGGATCAGTCACCTCAGGCCCGCACACCCACGCCTTTGTGACCGCCTTCTGTTCTATCATGACAGACAATGAATATATTTGAAAGTTTCCCCCGGAAAAAAAGCACACACCAAGAAAACGAAGGGATTCACTATAGAATTCTCCTATGTGGTCATGCCGAATTTTCTCTCTGGTTTGCCAAACGTGAACCATGCTCGTGGAAATTTCTCTTATTTGATGAAAGGCGTTTTGCCGCACCTTTTCCGGTTCCTCTTATTCGAAATTATAATTACAGAATCTATCTCCATCTATACCATATTTACATCCTCAAAAGGACAAGCAGAAGAACGAAGGTGAGCTCATTCTACATAAGACAAACTTTCAATCTTTCGAATCTACCAACTTTCCACTTCCACGGCATCTAGATCATTATCAGCGAGAAGATTCAACGACGGCCGTGGGAAAACCTGCAGCTGCAGTGTTCTAGTAAGTCCTAACCCACGCGTCAGTATCGGCACCACCACCTTTCGCCATTAACTCCTGCTTGACCAATGAGCCCACCTGTCGCTATCTCTCACAATGAGATCTCGAAGAGGTCAGACTCGGGTTCGAGGTCGCCGGCCGCCGTCGTGCCGCCGCCGCTCTCCTTCCTGCTCTTGCTAACCCGCGAGGCCTCCGTCCAGCCGGAGTCGACGCGGCCCATGGAGAAGAGGTCCCCGCTGTCGTCGAAGTCGAGCCCCATGGAGCCGCTCCGGCCCTCGCCCAGCGACGCGGACCGCACGAAGCACGGGTTGGCCGTGCGCCGCGCGTTGGCCGGCGCGTACCGGAACTTGCTCTGCCCGAGGTTCACCAGCGCCATCACGTCGAAGCTGGAGGCCAGCACCGGGTACAGCGGGCTGGAGAAGGCGTCGGCGTTGCAGCTCACCGCGTGGACCAGCTGCCCGTCCACCGTGAAGTACACCTTCCGCTTCGTCGGCTCGAAGCCGCAGCCCACGACCTTGTCCACCCCCGCCCACGCTGACTTCTCCGATTCGTACGCCAGCTTCATCCCTGCACAATCAACGAACCTGTTCAGCTCACGATTTGCACGGCACGAAACAGTCGCGGCAACGCAAAGAATTCCGTGTTATTACCGTCGAGGTAGACCGCGCCGTTGGAGTGGAAGCCGATGGACGACGCGTACGTTCCGGCTAACGACGGTCGTGCCGGTGCGGCTGTCCCGGCGGCGAGGCCCAGCGACATGACCAAGTGCCTCTGCTTGTCTCCCTGGTCATCTTTCGCGGGCCTGGTTTCCTGGATCGGGTCGGTGGTGTTCGGTGCAAAGTTGATGAGCTTGCTGCGTTCGCTGTCGCCGGGGCCGTCGTGCCCACGCCTGCTCGTCCGGGACGCCGACCACTCCGGGCGCCGTGTGTTCAGATATATGATGGTGATCTCGAAGTAGGCGTCCTGCGGGAACGGCGTGCCGTTCATCGGCGGCCCCGGGAGCGGCATGCCCATCCTGGCGATGCAAAGCCCGTTGTTGCTTGTCAGATCCTGGTCGTTCCGGAGCGGGCTCGAGAGGCTTCCTGGGAGCCACTTCTTGCTGGACGCGGCGGCGCCGGTGGCCGCGGCCACCGGGTTGAGCCGCACAGCCTGCAGCCGCTCGGACGACCCCACGGGGACCTCCCACGCGGCCTCAGCCATGTCGCGGCTGGTCCCGGCGTCGCAGACCGGGCAGAGCCCCCACAGCGGCGACGACGATGCCGACCTCGCCTTGGGCGGCGCCACGGCAAACACGAACTGCGCCCACCCGTGCTCCGCCGCCTCGATCACCAGGCGCGGGTGATCGCCCCACTGGAACGGGCCCTGCTGCAGCGCGCCACCGCCCGGTCCCCGGTGCCTGGAGTCGGCGCGGACATGGTGGTGGTGGTGCAACTGCTGGAACCGGACGCCCACGCGGCCGCTGCTGGCGGTGTACTTGGCGTTGAGCTTCGCCAGCCCGGGGCTCACCGACGGGTCCGCGCCGACGACTTCACGAGCACCCACCGGCAGCTCCGGCGGCGCGTTACGCGGCATGTGGCGCCGCCGGTAGGCGTAGCACGCGGCCGCGACCAGCGTCGCGGCGGGGAGGGCCACGCCGAGGAGCAGCGCGAGCCATAGCGCCATATATGCGTCGTCCTACTGGGGGAACCGGAGCCGCGTCGGCGAGGTGGACATGGACATGATGGTGCTCTGTCGTGGGTTTCGGGCTGCGGGTCGGTTGATTCTGTCTTGTGCGTGCTGGTGGAGTGTGTCGCGAGGCCGGCGGGGGAGGAAAGCTGACTTCCCTGACTGGCTCAACGGAGCAAGCAAACAAGGGAATAGTTGCATTTAAGGGGGAGGCTTTTAAATTGCGCGACAGCGGCGTGCATTTGCTCATCGCGGTGACGGGCTATTTTTTCAGCGGCTGACCAGATCGACGGGGGCGCGGACAGCCTTAGCTATCTGCAACGGGTGAATCGGCACGTCACGCTACACGAGTTTCTTTCCTTTTCCTTTGTTTCTTTCGATCGTGCTATACGCTCTGTGTAAGCTGGTAGGTGGTCGATGTGATACGTGAAGGGACTGCCTAAAACTCATTTAGATGAGATATAATTTGGTCTCATTCAGGTGGAAAACAAAATAGATAGAGAAGAAGTATCAATCCACGTCAACACACACGCATCTTATAGCACCACATCCAATGACTATAAAAGTGAATGAGACATAATTAGAACTCAGCTAGATGAGTTCTAGCAAAACCGATATGTGAATGCTTTTACATGTGTTGCAATGCAAACCCTCTTAACTGTTAAGTGCCATGTACTCCTACTTTCGACCTCAATAATATGTACTACACACCGAGTTTTACTGACATTTTACAAAATTTGCCTAACAATTCCCCCTCAATTCCAATCATAACACTCCACGTATGCAAGCCCGTTGAATCAGTAAAAAAGCACCCTGTGCGTGTACCATTGCTTTTTCGACCTACTCTAAAGGTAGTAGCAAGCAACGAAGATTTTCTAACTGGAAAAATCGAGCAGCACCCGCGAATCATGTTGGGGTTTCCGCCCCCCCCCCCTCCCCTCCTGCACCGCGCACCACTCCGGCCGCGGCGGCCACCAGCCCCCGTCCCCGCCCGCCCGGGCCAGGGCGCCACCAAGCCCGCCGGCCATGGACCCTCTATCCCCAGCTGGATCCCACCGCCCGGTCAGCTCCCCGCGCCGCGCTGGATCGAAGCGAGACGCCCCTGTATCCGCGGCGGATCCGCCCAGATCCTGCGGTCCCTCGCTGGCGCTGGTCGCTGCGCCCCCCCCCTCCCCCCTCTTCCCTGCGTTAACGGCCTGCCCCGGCTCCCCGACGCGTTTCCTGCTGCCCGGCGAAAGCTCCAAGGCAGGAGCCGCGCGAGGGCCAGCGGTCCATGCGGAGCACCCCTGCCCGGGTGGATGGAGGCTTAGATCTATCGTGGTAGTGCCCTTCCCTGCACCGTCCATTTCCTCTTCGGGCGACGAGGGCGGATGGACGGAGGTCAAATCAAAGCAGCAACGCCGCGCACTCAGTAGATCTTCGGACAACTACAAACGCCGCCAACCAAGGCGGATGGGTAGGCACTCCGCCATTAAAGAGGACGCGGGCCGCACTGCCTTCTTAAGCCAGTTCGCCGGCCGCTGCTTCAGGTGCCTCAGTAGAGAACACCGCCGCATAGACTGCCGCGACCCATTCCGGTGCATCATCTGCAAGATGCAAGGCCACTTCGGTAGAGAGTGCCCACAGAACCCAAGGAAGAGGCGGGGGGCGGACGGCGCCACCCGCGGCCCAGTGAAGGAACGGCTGCGCTTCCCGTCGCCAGCTCCACCGGCCTCGCATCCCGCCGGCATGGACCGCCAAGCTTTCCTCACCGACCCCTCACGCCGCCCAAGATCGAGCCACAAGGTGGTGGTCTCCACCCCGGCCATGGAGCACCAGGAGTTCCTGCTCCGGAAGCACGTCGTGCTCCTCACGGCCGCGTCGTCGCAACACGCCGCCAACCCCATGTCGGTTGGCCGCGCCATCGAGGAGCAGCTCCACACGCCGCCACACCTGTTGCGCATCACCAGCCACGACCCGGAAGATTTCCTGGTCCACTTCGAGCTCCCGGCGCACAAGGAGAACGTCGTCCGCCGCGGCGTCATCAAGGTGGACGGCGTTGAGTTCTCGGTCAAAGAGTGGCACGAGGATGACCACGAGGTGCCGGACGACTGCACCCTCCACGTCCGCGTCGTCATCGAGCGCATGCCCATGCAGCTATGGTCGCTGGAGGGGGCGGAGGAGGTCCTCGGCGATCTCTGCATCGTCGACCGCCTGGACAGCCGCACCCACGAGCGCGGGCACACCAAGTCCTTCGCCTGCTGGGTGTGGACGACCGACACCGCGCGCATCCCCACCAAGCGAGAGGTCTGGCGCGCGGCCCGCGGGGCGAGACGGGTCGAGGCCATGCTTGGGTTCTCGCCGCCGAGCCGCCAGGTGGCGCCCCCGCCAGGTGGCGCCCCCGCCTGGCATCAGGCGCCGTGAGCTGCTGGTGCACGTCGACAGGATCGAGGACTGGACCCCCCTCACGCCGCAGTCCTCCCACTCGCGCCAGAGCGGCCTCCCCTCGTCGGAATCGGGCGATGACGCTCCTTTCCCAGCGGTGTACCCGGCGACATGGACCTGGCACATCGAGGACGGGCAGGGGCGCTACCAGCCGCCTGCGGTGGCCTCCTCGGGCTGCCACGGGCTACAACATGGAGCGGGCCGCAGGGACCACGACGACCACGACAGCGAGCGCGGCGGGCGGCGCTCGTGGGCGGACACGCTGCCGGGCCGCGGGCACTCCAGCCGGGACCCGGCGGCGGTGAAGGAGCGCTCCCAGCAGCCGCGCCAACGGAGCCGCACTCCCACCAGCAGGCACCGCGGCAAGGGCTGCCACGGGCGGGAGGTCGCCACCCGCGCAACCCCCCCTCTGCCGCTGCGTCGTACTACCTCACCGCCACCCCCTCCACCTGCGCGGCTGAGCCAAGACGTCGTCGACCCCGTCACCGCGTTCTTCAGCAACGGCGACACTCAGCTCCCTCCCCCACCACGCGTCGACCTGGGGCACGCTGAGCTCGAGGAGGCCATCGCGGACGCCCTCGCCGCCCCGCTGGAGTTCGGCAACGACCACGCAGATGCCAGCGGCGCAAAGGCGTTGACCCCTGGTGGGCCCACCACAAGCATGCAGTTAGCTACGGTCCACGCATGCAAGACCATGGCTCCCCAGACCGCAACCACGACTAAGCTTGGGGCGGTGACCCACCAGGTGCAACAGATGCAGATCGGTCAAGACGGCGCCGCCGCCCGGCTCCTCTTTCGCGACGCCCCGGAGCCCCTCCTCACCGCTGCGCCCCGGCCCGCAGGCCTTCGGCGCCGCCCAGGACGCGCGCACCTTCGGCCCCCGTCAGGCACAGCGCCCGCCAGGCATCCAACCCCTCCTCCACCCCGGTGGCGCAGCGGGCCACCCTGCGCCTGGTCAAGGAGCTCGGTGTGCTCGGCCCAAGGGAGCGGATGACGGTGAAGACGGCGGAGGCGCTGCTGCGGTGTTTCGACGAGCCCCTCTCGGAGAACGACATCGACTGCATTGCCAGGCTCACGCGCCTCGACGTCCAGGCGCTGCGCACCATGGCCAGCCTGGCCGGCCCTGACGGTGCAGCCCAAGAGTGATCCATGTTAGTCGCTAGTTTAGTTAGCCTCCGGTGGCAGCTGCCCTTCCGGCAGCCTGAGTTAGGTTTTTATTCCATGATTAGTGCAGGACTACGAGGATTAGCTAGACGTCAGTGTAATTTGGGGCCTATTGGTGGGCACTGGCTCTCTCCGATCGTTCGGAGGTGTAGTTGTATCGGTTTCATCTCTGCAATAGTAACTATTTCGTCGCTGGAGCATTTCTGTTTGCCTGATGAATAGTACAACCATTCCAATAATGAACTGGAACGTCCGTGGCCTGAACTCGCCGGCGAAGAGGGCCACCATCTGCGAGGTTGCAGACGCCCACAGCCTCGCTCTGTTGTGCTTGCAAGAGACGAAGATCGACGCCTAGACGCCAGGGCTGGTCAGAGAGGTTGGAGGCCACAGAGTGGACAACTGCGCTGTGCTGCCGGCGTTGGTCACCCGTGGCGGCGCCGCGATTTTCTGGGACTCCTCCAAGATCACAATCGCCACGCAATTTGTAGGGCAATTCTCCATCACTGCCAGAGCGTTCCTCCCCCCGGTGGTTTCTCCTTTTGGATCACCACTGTCTACGGCCCAACTGACGACACCAGGAAAGACGATTTCCTCGAGGAGCTAAGCAGAGGCATACCACCTCTTGGCGATCCGTGGCTGATCAACGATGACTTTAACGTCATCTATGAGGCAAGAGATAAGAGCAACCATAACATCAACGGAAGGGTCATGAGCAGATTTAGAGATGCAATCGATTGGGCTTGCCTGCGAGAGATAAAGTGCAAAAACAGGCGCTTCACATGGAGTAACGAGAGAGAAAACCCTACTTTTGTCGCCATCGACAAAGTCTTCTGCAACCAAGAATGGGAGGCAATCTTCCCCTCCTACACACTCATGGCTGCATCCACTTCCTGCTCCGATCACTGCCCCCTGTTGCTCACGGACGCAGCGGCACCACCACGCAAAGCAGTTTTCAAATTTGAATCCTTCTGGCCCAAATTCCCGCATCTTCAGCAGACGGTCCAGAGGGCATGGCAAAGACCAGTTAACCACTGCTGCCCCTTCACCAGGATGAAAATCAAGCTAAAAAGAGCAGCAGCAGACCTGAAGATCTGGGCAAAGAGCATCTTCAGCAACACCAAAATGCAGTTTCATATCGCGTCTGAGGTCGTGCTGAGACTTGATGTGGCGCAGGAGAAGTGCCAACTAACGCAAAGAGAATTCTGGCTGAGGAAAACCTTGAAGCTGAAGATCGTGGGACTTGCGGCTCTCGAGCGAGTAAGGAAGAGGCAGGCGGCACGAACCACCTGGCTCAAAGCGGGAGATGCAAAGACAGCATTTTTCCAGGCCAAGATCAACTCTCGAAGAAGAAAGAACTACATCCACTGTTTGGAGTCTGAGTGCAAACAAGCCACGGAGCACAAAGAGAAGGCAAAAATGATCCATGACCATTTCACTGCACTCCTGGGCAGCAAGGCGAGGAGGATGAAGACGATCGACTGGGATAGAATCCAGCTGCCCAGTCTACAGGCCGGTTCAGGCCTCGACAACCCCTTCACCGAAGAAGAAGTCTGGGCGGCAATCTGCGCGTCCCCGGCAGAGAAGGCACCAGGGCCGGATGGCTTCAGCGGGTTTTTCTTCCATGCATGCTGGCAAACGATCAAGACAGATGTCATGGCAGTCTTCCATGCATTCTATCAGCTAGCCGAAGGGGATTTTGCAGCTCTGAACCGCGCCATGATCATCCTACTGCCAAAGAAAGACGGCGCAACAAAACTGTCGGATTTTTGCCCAATTAGTCTCATCCACTAGGTGGCCAAGCTTATTGCAAAAGTGCTATCGATCAGACTAGCGGGGGTGCTTGATCAACTCATCTCGCCGGCCCAGAGCGCTTTCCAGAAGAAGAAGGGCATCCACGATAGTTTCCTCTACGTCCAGAGCGCGTTGCGATAGTTTAAAAGGAAGAAATCACCGATGCTCCTACTAAAGATCGACATCGCAAAGGCTTTCGACATGGTGTCATGGGAATACATCCTCGAGCTGCTGCAACGCATGAATTTTCCGGCACGCTGGCGGGAATGGATCGCGCTACTCCTCTCCACCGCGTCTTCCACCTTCCTGCTGAACGGAGACCCGGGCCCTGCGATTCTTCATCAACGCGGACTCCAGCAAGGCGACCCACTCTCGCCGATCCTCTTCATCTTGGCAATCGACCTCCTCCACCGACTGCTAGAGGCGGCACAGCAGGCCGGCGCCATCGCGCCACTGCCGTCCGGCGCCGCGCGCCTGCGCGTCACGCTATACGCGGACGACGCGATCTTCTTCGCAAATCCGGTGCGCCAGGAGATCGACGCCATCATGCAGCTCCTGGAGGGATTCGGAGACGCGACGGGGCTGCGCGGAAACCCTCAGAAGTCGTTGGCGGCAGCCCTAAACTGCACCAGCATAGACCTCATAGATGTCCTTCAAAATTTCGGCGGCACCAGAACTGGCTTCCCAATCAGATATCTAGGCCTCCCGCTATGCATTGGCAGGCTCCGACTCGTGCACATTCAGTACCTCCTCGACCGCATCCGTGCAAGGTTAGCAGCTTGGAAAGGCCGTCTCTTGCCGATCACAGGGCGCCGCGTACTTGTCAGGTGTGTCCTGTCTGCGCTGCCGACTTTCGCCATGGCCGTGCTACGCATCCCCAAGAGATTCTACAAGGATGTAGACAAGGCGCGACGTCGGTTTCTGTGGGCACAAGACGAGGAGGTCACCAGAGGTAGATGCAAAGTGAACTGGCAGCTCGTCATGTCCCCGATCGAGCACGGCGGCCTCGGCATCCCCAACATGGAGCGGTTCGCGCGCGCCTTGAGCCTCCGCTGGCTTTGGCTGGCGTGGATGGACCCGGCCAGGCCATGGGCGCACCTGGAGCTGCCTTGCGACGACAAGGACAGAGCACTCTTCGCCTCGGCAACGACGGTGATAGTGGGCGACGGCAACAAAGCGCTCTTCTGGAACTGCTCCTGGCTCGGCGAGCAACCGCTATGGCAAGTCTACCCCGACCTCTACTGGCGTTCAACCAGGAAGAACCGCACTATCGCGGAGGCGCTGCGCGATGATAGATGGATCATGGACCTCAGGCGCGGCAGCAGCCTGGAAATCATCCCCCAGGTCGTGCTGCTGCAGCGACGCATCAGAGAAGCCAACCTCGCGCTGCAGGAAGGGACCGAGGACAAGATCACCTGGAAGGCCGGTGGAGACTACTCGGCGCGGTCAGCTTACCACTCTCAGCTCCCCCCACAGCCAGCCTCGGCCATGAAAGGCATGGTATGGAAGATCTGGGCACCCGGAAAGATCAAGTTCTTTCTCTGGCTACTCCACCAAAATCGGCTCTGGTGCAACGATCGCCTACAACGCAGGGGCTGGGAAAACCCCTACTTCTGCCAGCTTTGCTGCCGCAACCTCGAGTCCTCCTTCCACCTGATCTGGTTATGCAACACATCGAAGGAGGTTTGGGTTGAGGTAGCCACCTGGAAGGGCTGCGCGGCGCTCACCCCAGCCTCCTGGAGCTCATGCAACACTACAACAGAAGATGCCACCGCAATCCTAAACGCCGCGGCGCCAAGGGAAAGAAGAGGAGTCAGGACCATGCTAGCATTGGTCGCCTGGCAGATCTGGCTTGAGAGAAACAGCTGCACATTCAGAGGAAAGACACCAAGCGCACTCAATATAACAGAGGCCTGCCGAAGAGACATCGAGGAATGGAGTCTCGCCGGAGCACATGCCGTAGCGGCCCCGTTCGGGGATAAACGCGAGGAATAGACTAGTTTTTTGTTAGGCAACGGAGAGGGAATTCTTCTCCCTCCCCCCCACGCCTCTGTAACTCATTTTTCTCTTCACTGATCAGTTGATCACAAATTTTGTAACTCTCCCTTGCTAAGCCAATGAAAAGCCAGCAAGTCTGGATCTTTCAAAAAATTAGACATGTTCAAAATCTCCTCTCTTTTTGTTTTCCAGCAAGGGACATGTTAAAGTTCGTTGTGCAACACACGAGACCAAAAAAGCTCAACTGAATTGAATGGGCATTACAACTGTTGGTTAAGAGCGAGGTAGACCAGTATATAAGGTTCAATTTTCTATTTTTTTCCCCGCTCTCTCGTCTCTCACCTCTCTCTAACAAAAGGCGGTTAGGCTTTTGCGTAAAAGTGCCCCCACTCCTACTTTCGACCTCAATAAAATACTACATTGAGTTTTACTGGCTTTTTACACAACTAGCAAATACGACCATGCGTTACAACGGAAGATTGTGCTGGTGTGGTAGATATAAAAAAATCTAAATCAAATGCCAGGATGAGATAACGACTTTAAAAATGTCATTTCATAAACTATGTCTAAGTGATGTCATGATAAAATAAAGGACTTCTAAAAAGTCATTTCAGAAACAAAAATATGATGGTCTGATCACGATTTGACTTTCTAAGGCGCCAGAATAAAATATTTTTTCATTGAGCAAACTGCATTGATGGAACCTGCCTGAGCTAGACTGATGAATGATGTATCTCGTCTTGACCTAGCGTAGTGGTGCTTACCATAACCAGTATCGTGGTACCAAAATAAACATAGCTGTGTATGAAGGCAAAGTAGACATTTAGTCATTTTTATATAGCTTACAAAAACTAACCTATAGGAAGATGTGTCAATTTTTTGGGGGCTCAGCGTTGTATGAAACACGGAAACCTTTTTTTAACCCGATGCAAGAGACTAAATAAAATCATAAAACAATCTCTATAGACCCCCTAATAAAACTTCTACGCAAGCGATGGTTCATTTTGTTCATTATTTACATATCTATTTTAGTTTTTGGGAATATTTTTTAAAATTTCATGTACATTTTTTTGTATTTCCAGAATAAGTTTTGAATACTTTATTATTTTTCAAAAAATATGATTATTTTTATTTCATGAACATGTATTTGAGATTGCGAATATTTTTATAATATGCGAATTTTTTTTTTGAAACCATGAACATTTTATGATTTTTCATATATTTTTGAATTCACAAACAGCTTATGATTTCTCAATATATTTTTAAAGCTTGCAAATTTTTGAAATTTGGTTCTTTTGAAAATCCCGAAATAACTTAAAGACGGAAAACCAAAAACAAAAATCAAAAAGTGAAAATCAAAAAACGAAACAGAAAACATAGGGCACCACCACCCGCACATGGTCCAGCCCATTAGGGCGTGCACGAGGAGGAGGCGCACTTCCTACCAAGAAAAAAGGGGAGAAAGGGGGTAGAAACCGCCAGATCCTATTCGGCGCCTTAAGCGACGGATATAGGCAAACCGGCTAACGGTCGCACACCACCTCTGCACCTTGGGCCGGGCCACTTTCGTCATTTTTTTTTCTGTTCTTTATCTATACCTACTATTAAAGAGAATATGTATTCATGGTTTGGTTCGCTTTATTTAGTCCCGTTTTGAATATTTTTACGTGCATTATTTTATTTAGTTTTGTCCGTTTAATGAACAGATGTGCAAACAAAGGAAACCGCATATTTACATAAACCTCCTATAGTTCTCTGAAATCAACCCGCACTACAGGTTTTAAGTCAGAAAAACGTTTCCAATTTACATAAAGCCCCTTGAGTTTTCTTCCAAGACAGAGGTGGCGGGTTCGCGACTTCGCGTGCTGGATCGAGTGGAGGAGAGCTGGAGAAGCACGCGCTGCGGCTCTCCTCGGGAGTTTGGGCGCGGGAGCTCGGGGGCGACGAGCGCGGGGTGCGGCGGGGTGCGGGCGGCGCGGGGCCGCTATGGGCTTAGCGGTCTCGCGTGCAGAGGATGGACATGGCCATCGTAGGCCAGTGGCGGCCGAAGAAGGAGGGCGCACAAAAGTCCCTGCGTTCTGTTTAATTTAACCCGCAATTCTCGATGACTGAAGAGCGCCGCTATGTGAGTAGCGGTCTCGGGTGCAGAGGATGGCCACAATTCTTGATGAGTGAAGAGAAAACCCGATCCGATCGTGACATGATGCAGGACGACGGTGGCAGGGCTCCGGGAGGCGGGGAAGCGGCGGACGTCGGGGCGAGGGGGATGAAGTCGGGATCCAGCGCGGCTGCGCGAAGGCCGGCGGTGGCGACGCGCCATGGCCATGGGGCCACAACCAGACCAACAAAAGACCGGGCCGAGCCGTTGTCCTCGAGAGGTCGGAGCTGCCAGTGGTCGAGGAGAGGAAGGGTAGGGTGGAGCCGGATCCTGCAGAACAAGGACGCGCGCCGACACCGGGCAACTGTGTCGGTGGCGGCGGAAGGGGAGGAGCGGCGAGGCGCGCTGCGCGGGAAGTCACGGGAGGGTGCAGCCATTGAAGCAGCCGCCCTGGATCTGCCACCAGGGGCCACTCCGTCGACCGTAGGGCGCGGCCATGGGAGCAGCCGCCCCGGATCTTCCACCAGGGGCCACTCCGTCGGCCGGCAGGCCAGCGAGAGACGCGCCACCGGACCTCCGAAGCACCAGGCCGACAGCCACGAGGGAAGGGGGTGCACGCCTCCGGAGCATCGGGCTGACAGCCGCGAGGGAAGGGGGCGCACGCAACGGGCTGTGAGACGAGGAGAGGCCCTGAGACAGGCCTGGAGGTGGCCTCTGGCAGCGGCGAGGGGAGCTGGAGATGGGGTGATGTTGTGTGGTGGAGGCACGCTCGGGGGGAAGCCGCCCGTGTCCGGGGTAGGCAACGACTCTGGGCCCTCGGTGAAGAAAGAGATGCAGATAGGTAGAGCGATGGATAGCGGCAGAAATAAAACATCGAGTGGTGGAGGTGGAAACGAATGGATAAGTTTTGAGGTGGAGGTGGTGGTGTACGTGTCGGCTCCAACCAACATGTCAGCCGTTTAGCAAATGCACGATGCATCTTCCTTTTTTAGCCGTTTATCAAATGAACGATGCATCTTTTTTCAGACAAAAATTGCACAAACCAACCATATCTGTGCTAGAACGGGAGTAC
The DNA here is from genome assembly GCF_003073215.2 of Triticum urartu. Classification (NCBI taxonomy): domain Eukaryota; kingdom Viridiplantae; phylum Streptophyta; class Magnoliopsida; order Poales; family Poaceae; genus Triticum; species Triticum urartu. Next base: position 379,400,777 of record NC_053027.1, on the reverse strand, counting down.
GGAAGAGAGAGACGCGCCAGGATAATTCTTGCGTTGGGCCAAGCCCAATCGTGGAAAGAAAACCATTAAGAATGAAATACAATCTTACAAATCAAACAGTCTACAATAAAAATAATCATACATAATCAAAATCATTAGGATTCAAATCTTTTGATAATTGTATACAAATCCTTTAAATGAATTACACTTCATGTCTCCTCCGATGTCATTTGACTACTAAACTTTGCAAGCATCTCTAACATTTATTGATGATCATTCTCACCAGGTTTTAGATTTTTCTAAAATGTATTAATATGTTTTGTTGTATATGTGTAGCATGGGTACCACTACTTTTTCTTATCAGAGTTGGATACAAGTGACACATAATGACACGCAAAGAAGGTTTTTTTGTCTGTGCCCGTTGCAACGCACGTACTAGTAATATTTAAAGTTCAAAAAAGATGAGACGTTCTCGCGTGAGAGAGCTGAGATTCGATCTCTCGACGAGCGGAATAGAGTACGACGCGATAACCACCTCGCCACTATCCTAGTTTTGCTCTTTCTATGTTTTATTCCATTTTTTCTTTCTCATTCCTTTTTCTTCTTTTCTGTCTTTTTTTGCTTTTCTTTATTATAATTCGAGAAACTTTCTTTCTTCATAAATTTTTTCTGCAAAATCGATGAACTTTTTAAAATTTTGTGAATTGTTTTTCAAATTTTGATGAGCCTTTTTCAAATTCCATGAACTGTTTTTAAAATTCGATGAACTTTTTCACATCCGATGAACTTTTTCTCAAATTCGGTGAAATGTTTTCATATTCGATGAAATTTTTTCAATTTTTTGTGAACATTTTTCAAATTCCATGAACCTTTTTCAAATTCGATGAACATTTTTTAGAGTTGATGAACATTTTTTGAAAATCGATATACTCTTTTCAAACTTGCGAACTTTTTTTTAGAATCGATGAACCTTTTTTCAAATTTTTGAACTTTTTTGACAATCTATGGAATTTTTTTCAGTATTATGAACGTTTTGAATTCATGAACGCTTTTTAATATATGAACCTTTTTCTAATTCGTGATGTTTTTTAAAATCTGGGGACATTCAAATTTTGTTCACATTTCTTCTTCAAAAGAAATGCCCTTTTTCTAAATAGCGCGGCCAAAGTTTAGTTCTTAAAACCTTCGCGTTGTAATTTCTCGCAAGTGGTTACCCAACCATTCACTGGAGTTGCTAGCGCAGGTTCGAATCCTCAAGAGAGCAACATTAGTCTGAAGAGGCACATAAGGCGGGCATTTCGTAAACAGCGCCCGCTGCGCCCTTTTCTTCGATTTCCTCAAACGGGCGCACACCACCCGGCGCTGCGCTGGGCCGGCCCGTTATCTTTTTTTCCTGTTAAAACTGCAGGAAAAAATAACGTGCGCAAGCGAGGGATCGAACACGGGACCGATCAATTAACAGAGCAGCGTACTCACCACTATGATAACAACGCACCTATGATTACAGACTTCCTTCTTTTCTTTTTATTCTTTTTCTAGGTCGTTCCCTGGTCAACTTCTGGGCGTGTTTTTTTTTTCTTGTTCCTTTTTCACTTTTCTTTTCTCATTTACCTTTCTTTTTTATCTTTCCTTAAATGCGCGAAATTTTTATCAAAATCGATGAACTTTTTTCAAATTCAATGAAATTTTATAAAAATCGATGAACTTTTTTCAAGTTTGATGAACTTTTTTTCAAAACCAATGAACTTTTTTTAATTTTTGTGAACTGTTTTAAAAACTTATGAACTAGTTTTCAAAATCGATGAACATGTTTCAAATTTGATGAACTTTTTCCAAATTCAATGAAATTTTTTTAAATAGAAAAACTATTTTCAAATTCGTTGAGCTGTTTTCAAATTCGATTAACTTTTTTAAATTTTTTTGAACTGTTTTAAAAACTTATGAACTAGTTTTCAAAATAGATGAACATTTTTCAAATTTGGTGAACTTTTTTCAAATTCAATGAACATTTTTTGAATCGATGAATTTTTTTCAAATTCGATGAACTTTTTACAAAACTGATGAACTCTTTTCAATTTTTGTGAACTTTAAAAAAATTTGATGAACTAGTTTTCAAAATTGCTGAACTTGTTTTTCAAAATCAATCAACTTTTCAACTAATTTTCAGATTTTTTTATGTTAAATGTTTCACTAAACGAATGGTTAAGTAGCACTCTTTCCTACCTGTAGAACAACAGAGCTTTTGTGGTGTAGTGGTACTTGCTGCAGAGCAAGTAGTATGTGCGATCCTGAGTTCGAAACCAGGCATTTGTGCTTTTTCTCACGTTTTTTTTTCGCGACGTGCTTCACTGTGATCAATCGAAACCCTCCTGGGCCGGCCCAGTATCGTGACATTTCAAGCGCCACAACTCGAAACCAGCGCTGAAGGCGCCGGTTACGAGCTCCCCGCCCAATAAATAGGAGCTCTCTCGTAGGAACCAAGGATCGAACCCGGAAAATCCTATTTGACGCTAACACCGTCAGAATGTTGAGCTTTTGCACAGACAATCCCCCGAGCGCGAGAATTGGGCCAGCCCACTTCCCCACAGAGAGCAGCCGGTTTTTCTCACGTTTTTTTTTCGCGACGTGCTTCACTGTGATCAATCGAAACCCTCTTGGGCCGGCCCAGTATCGTGACATTTCAAGCGCCACAACTCGAAACCAGCGCTGAAGGCGCCGGTTACGAGCTCCCCGCCCAATAAATAGGAGCTCTCTCGTAGGAACCAAGGATCGAACCCGGAAAATCCTATTTGACGCTAACACCGTCAGAATGTTGAGCTTTTGCACAGACAATCCCCCGAGCGCGAGAATTGGGCCAGCCCACTTCCCCACAGAGAGCAGCCGGTTTTTCTCACGTTTTTTTTTCGCGACGTGCTTCACTGTGATCAATCGAAACCCTCTTGGGCCGGCCCAGTATCGTGACATTTCAAGCGCCACAACTCGAAACCAGCGCTGAAGGCGCCGGTTACGAGCTCCCCGCCCAATAAATAGGAGCTCTCTCGTAGGAACCAAGGATCGAACCCGGAAAATCCTATTTGACGCTAACACCGTCAGAATGTTGAGCTTTTGCACAGACAATCCCCCGAGCGCGAGAATTGGGCCAGCCCACTTCCCCACAGAGAGCAGCCGGTTTTGGGAACCTTCCAGAAGGTTCCTGAACCGGTTTTTTATACCAATTTTCTGGTTTTCTTTTGTTTTTTGTTTCTTTTTCTTCTTTCTTTCCCCTTTTCGGTTTTCTTTTCCTTTCTACTTTTTTCAATTTTTTGTTTCTTTTGAAAATTGTTCGGAAATTTCAAAATATGTTTGTGTTTCTAGAAAACATTGAAAATTTTGAAAAATATTTGGATTTAAAAAATTGTTCATAAATTTTAAAAATCTTCGCATTTTTAAAAATTATTTGGGCATTTCAAAAAATATTCTTGTTCAAAATTTCCACAATTTTCAAAAATGTTCCATTTTTGTTTATTTTTCGTTTTTGCCTTTTTCAAATTTACTTTTATTCTTTATTTTGTTAAAAGAATTGAAACTTTGTTCAGATTTTCAAAAAATGTTCCACTTATCAAAGTTTGTCACTAATGTTCCTCTTTTGGAAACTTGTTCACCAATTGAAAAAAATTCTTGTTTTAAAAAAAATCACGTACTAAAAAAATTGTTCGCGCTTGAAATTTGTTTTGGATTTTCAGAATTGTTCACCATTTCGAAATTTGTTCTACAAATTTAGAATATGTTCGTGATTTTAAAATTTTTCACAAATTCGACCATGTTCGTAAAAAAATAAAAAATTAACCTTTTAAATTTTGTTAAGAAACCCAAACAAAAATTATTTCAAAAAAGTTCCCATTTCCAAAATTTGTTCACAAATTAAAAAAAAATGTTCACATGGTTATATTTTGTTAACAAATTAGAAAATGTTTGGGAATTTCAAAAAATATTCCTGTTTACAAATTTTGTTCACAAATTCAAAAAACATTTTCCTTTTAGAAATTTGTTGACATATTCAAAAAATATTCATGTTTCAAAGTTGGTTTACAAATTCAAAAAATGTTTGAATGTTTTGTTTTTTCGCAAATTACAAAATGTCTTTGAATTTCCAAAAATGTTCTTATTTTCAAGTTTTGTCACATATTCCAAAAAAAAGTGCTACAGTTTTCAAAACTTGCACATATTCGAACAATGTTCATGTTTTTAAAATTAATTTGCAATTTCAAAAAAATGCTCGTGTTTTGTAAAAACGGTAGTTTTTAATTGTGAAAAATGTTCACTTTTTTAAATTTTGTTGTTGTTTTTCAAAAAACGTGTTGCTTTATAAGTAGTTCATAATCTCAAAAAATGTTCTCGTATTCATTTTTATTTTCCTTTTTTTGCTTTCAAAATAATGTTTGCGTTCCAAAAAGTTTGTTCTTTTTCAAAACCACGTTTGAATTTTCTTAAATATTTTACTCTGCCGCCTATAATAGATCATATGTATCTGGCTGCCCCTTTTAGACACATAACCTTAGTTAGTACAGTGGTTATAGACGTAGTTCTCTTGAGTGAGGTCTTGTGTTTGATCCTTTGCCAACATATTTTCTGGAATTTCGCAATCTTGTTTTACTTTTTGCTGCTATCATTAGTTTCTTTCATGTTTGTGCTGCAAATTTTTACACAAACAGGTCGCGTGTCGTGCCTCCTACTGATCCTTTAGAACAATATTTGCTAGACCATGAAAACCATATGTTCATGAATGAAAGAAAGGAATTAGACGAAATATTCTTTAAACAAATGCATGCATTGAAACACAATTTGCCCGTTGAGACTCTTGGATATCCTCTACCACCCAAGAGTGATTCTGTGTTTGATCTTAAACAATTGCCTGATACTTTAAAATATGCTTATCTTGATGAAACGAAGATATATCATTTTATTATTAGTGCTAACCTTTCAGGGCAAGAAGAAAAGAAACTATTGAAAACTCTGAAGAAGCACCGTGCCGCTATTGGATATACTCTTGATCATCTTAAGGGCATTAGTCTCACTCTATGTAAGCACAAAATTAATATGGATCCCGATGCTAAACCGATCGTTGATCATCAACTACGGTTAAATCCCAAGATGAAGGAAGTGGTAAGAAATGAAATATTAAAGCTTCTGGAAGCAGGTATAATTTATCCTATTACTGATAGTAGATGGGTAAGTCATGTTCATTGTGTCCCTAAGAAGGGAGGTATTACTGTTGTTCCCAATGATAAGAATGAATTGATCCCACAAAGAACTGTTACAGGTTATAGAATGGTAATTAATTTTCGCAAATTAAACAAAGCTACTAGGAAAGATCATTACCCTTTACCTTTTATTGATCAAATGCTAGAAAGAATATTCAAACATACACACTTTTGCTTTCTAGATGGTTATTCCGGTTTTTCTCAGATACCCGTGTCACAAGAGGATCAAGAAAATACTACTTTTACTTTTCCTTTCGGTACCTTTGCTTATAGACGTATGCCTTTTGATTTATGCAATGCACCTGCTACCTTTCAAAGATGTATGACTACTATATTCTATGACTTGTGAAAAGATTGTTGAGGTTTTCATGGATGATTTCTCCGTTACGGAACTTTCTTTTGATGATTGCTTAAGAAACCTTGATCGAGTTTCGTAGAGATGTGAGGAAACTAATCTGTCTTGAATTGGGAGAAATACCACTTTATGGTTAATGAAGATATTGTCTTGGGGCATAAAATTTCTGAAAGAGGTATTGAAGTTGACAAAGCTAAATTTGATGCTATTGAAAAGATGCCGTGTCCTAAAGATATCAAAGGTATAAGAAGTTTCCTTGGTCATGCTGGTTTCTATAGGAGGTTTATTAAAGACTTCTCTAAAATTTCTAGGACTCTTACTAATCTTTTGCAAAAACATGTTCCATTTGTTTTTGATGATGATTGTGTAGAAGCCTTTGAAATACTTAAGAAAGCCTTGACTTCTGCACCTATTGTTCAACCACCTGATTGGAAGCTACCCTTTGAAATTATGTGTGATGCTAGTGATTATGATGTTGGTGTTGTTCTAGGACAAAGAGTTGATAAGAAATTAAATGTTATTCATTATGCTAGTAAAACTTTAGACAGTGCCCAAAGAAATCATGATACTACTGAAAAATAATTTCTAGAAGTTGTGTTTCCTTGTGATAAGTCTAGATCTTATATTGTTGAATCCAAAGTAACTGTTCACACTGATCATGCTGCTATTAAATATCTTATGGAAAAGAAAGATGCTAAACCTAGACTTATTAGATGGGTTCTCTTGCTGCAAGAATTTGATTTGCATATTATTGATAGAAAGGGAGCTGAGAACCCCGTAGTAGACAACTTGTCTAGGTTAGAAAATATTCTTGATGACTCACTACCTATTGATGATAGTTGTCCTGATGAACAATTAGCTGTCATAAATTCTTCTCATAGTGCTCCATGGTATGCTGATTATGCTAATTACATTGTTGCCTGATACGTCCATTTTGCATCATGCTTTTATATCGATATTTATTACATTATGGGCTGTTATTACACATTATGTCACAATACTTATGCCTATTCTCCCTTATTTTACAAGGTTTACATGAAGAGGGAGAATGCCGGCAGTTGGAATTCTGGGCTGCAAAAGGAGCAAATATTAAAGACCTATTCTGCACAACTCCAAAAGTCCTGAAACTTCACGGGAGCACGTTTTAGAATATATAAAAAATATTGGGCGAAGGAAGCACCAAAGGGGGGCCACCCACAATCCACGAGGGTGGGGGGCACACCCTACCTCCTGGGCGCGCCCCCCTGCCTCGTGGCCCCCTAGCAGGCCTCTGGTGCCCATCTTTGGCTATATGGAGTCTTTCGTCCTGGAAAAAATCATAAGCAAGCTCACAGGACGAAACTCCGCCGCGACGAGGCGGAACCAATCTAGGGCTCCGGCGGAGCTGTTCTGCCGGGGAAACATCCCTCCGGGAGGGGGAAATCATCACCATCGTCATCATCATCGATCCTCTCATCGGGAGGGGGTCAATCTCCATCAACATCTTCACTAGCACCATCTCCTCTCAAACCCTAGTTCATCTCTTGTATCCAATCTTTGTCCCAAAACCTCAGATTGGTACCTGTGGGTTGCTAGTAGTGTTGATTACTCCTTGTAGTTTATGCTAGTTGGTTTATTTGGTGGAAGATCATATGTTTAGATCCATTATGCATATTAATACCCCTCTGATTATGAACATGAATATGCTTTGTGAGTAGTTACATTTGTTCCTGAGGACATGGGAGAAGTCTTGCTATAAGTAGTCATGTGAATTTGGTATTCGTTTGATATTTTGATGAGATGTATGTTGTCTCCCCTCTAGTGGTGTAACGTCGACTACATAACACTTTACCATTGTTTGGGCCTAGAGTAAGACATTGGGAAGTAATAAGTAGATGATGGGTTGCTAGAGTGACAGAAGCTTAAACCCTAGTTTATGCGTTGCTTCGTAAGGGGCTGATTTGGATCCATAGGTTTCATGCTATGGTTAGGTTTAACTTAATACTTCTTTTGTAGTTGCGGATGCTTGCAAGAGGGGTTAATCATAAGTGGGATGCTTGTCCAAAGAAGGGCAGTACCCAAGCACCGGTCCACCCACATATCAAATTATCAAAGTACCGAACGCGAATCATATGAACGTGATGAAAACTAGCTTGACGATAATTCCCATGTGTCCTCGGGAGCGTTTTCCTTTATATAAGAGTTTGTCCAGGCTTATCCTTTGCTACAAAAAGGATTGGGCCACCTTGCTACACCTTATTTACTTTTGTTACTTGTTGCTCGTTACAAATTACCTTATCACAAAACTATATGTTACTGATAATTTCAGTGATTGCAGAGAATACCTTACTGAAAACTGCTTATCATTTCCCGCTTGTTGGGTTCGACACTCTTACTTATCGAAAGGACTAGATAGATCCCCTATACTTGTGGGTCATCAAGAATCTTTTATGGCACCGTTGCCGGGGAGTGAAGCGCCTTTGGTAAGGAAAAATTTATATAGTGTGCTGAAATTTACTGTCACTTGTTACTATGGAGCATAATCCTTTGAGGGGCTTGTTCAGGGTATCTTCACCCCGACCAGTAGAGCAAAGAGTTTCTCCTCAACCTACTGAACCTACTGAAAATGTTTACTTTGAAATTCATTCGGGTATGATAGAGAAACTGCTAGCTAATCCTTTTGCAGGAGATGGAATATTACATCCCGATTTGCACCTAATCTATGTGGATGAAGTTTGTGGATTGTTTAAGCTTGCAGGTATGTCCGAGGATGTTATCAAGAAGAAGGTCTTCCCTTTATATTTGAAGGGAAATGCATTGACATGTTTTAGGCTATGTGATGATATTGGATCATGGAACTACAGACGATTGAAATTGGAATTTCATCAGAAGTTTTATCCTATGCATCTGGTTCATCGTGATCGTAATTATATATATATATATATATATATATATATATAATTTTTGGCTCGCGAAGGAGAAAGTATCGCTCAAGCTTGGGGGAGGCTTAAGTCAATGTTATATTCATGCCCCAATCATGAGCTCCCAAAAGAAATGATTATTCAAAAAAATTATGCTTGGCTTTCTCTCAGTAATCGCTCCATGCTCGATACTTCTTGTACTGGTTCTTTTATGTTGAAGACTATTGAATTCAAATGGGATTTATTGGAAAGAATTAAACGCAACTCTGAAGATTGGGATCTCGACGAAGGTAAGGAGTCAGGTATAACACCTAAGTTTGATTGTGTTAAATCTTTTATGGACACCGATGCTTTTCATGAATTTCGCACTAAATATGGACTTGACTCTGAGATAGTAACTTCTTTCTGTGAATCATTTGCTACTCATGTTGATCTCCCTAAGGAGAAGTGTTTTAAATATAATCCTCCCATTGAAGTAAAAGTAGTTGCACCTATTAAAGTTGAAGAAAAGACTATCACTTATAATGTTGATCCTGTTGTTCCTACTGCTTATATTGAGAAACCACCTTTCCCTGTTACAATAAAGGATCATGCTAAAGCTTCAACTGTGGTTCGTAAGAGTAATACTACAACACCTACACCCCCTGAGAAAATTAAAGTTGAACCTAGTATTGCTATGGTTAAAGATCTCTTGGCCGATAATATCGATGGGCATGTTATTTACTTCTGTGATGAAGCTGCTAGAATTGCTAGACCCGATACTAAAAATAAATAGACCTATTGTAGGCATGCCTGTTATTTCTGTTAAAATAGAGATCATTGCTATCATGGTTTATGTGATATGGGTGCTAGTGCAAGTGCAATACCTCATTCCTTATACAAAGAAATTATGCATGATATTGCACCTGCTGAGATAAAAGAGATAGATGTTACAATTAAGCTTGCTAATAGAGATACTATTTCACGAGTTGGGATTGTTAGAGATGTTGAAGTCTTGTGTGGAAAAGTTAAATATCCTGCTAATTTTCTTGTTCTTGGTTCCCCACAAGATGACTTTTGTCCCGTTATATTTGGTCGACCCTTCTTGAATACTGTTAATGCTAAGATAAACTGCAAAAAGGATATTGTTTCTGTTGGTTTAGGGGATATGTCTCATGAGTTTAATTTTGCTAAATTTCATAGATAACCCCATGATAAAGAATTGCCTAGTAAATATGAAATTATTGGTCTTGCTTCTATTGCCATGCCTCCTAATGATCCTTTAGAACAATATTTGCTCGACCATGAAAATGATATGTTTATGAATAAAAGAAGGGAATAGATGAAGTATTCTTTAAACAGGGCCCTATTTTGAAACACAACTTGCCTGTTGAAATCCCAGGGGAGATCCCCCTCCACCTAAGGGTGATCCCTTGTTTGAGCTTAAACCTTTACCTGATACTCTTAAATATGCCTATCTTGATGAAAAGAAGATATATCCTGTTATCATTAGTGCTAACCTTTCAGAGTAGGAAGAGGAGAAATTATTGAAAACTCTGAAGAAGCACCATGCTGCTATTGGATATACTCTTGATGATCTTAAGGGCATTAGTCCCACTCTATGTCAACACAAAATACAATTGGAGAAAGACGCTAAACCAGTTGTTGATCACCAACGACGGTTAAATCCTAAGATGAAAGAAGTGGTAAGAAAAGAAATACTAAAGCTTCTGGAGGCAGGTATAATTTATCCCATTATTGATAGTTAGTGGGTAAGTCCTGTCCATTGTGTCCCTAAGAAGGAAGGTATTACTGTTGTTCCTAATGATAAATATGAATTGATCCCATAAAGAATTGTTACATGTTATAGAATGGTAATTGATTTCCGCAAATTGAATAAAGCTACTAAAAAAGATCATTACCCTTTACCTTTTATTGATCAAATGCTACAAAGATTATCCAAACATACACATTTTTGCTTTCTAGATGGTTATTCTGGTTTCTCTCAAATACCTGTGTCAAAAGAGGATCAAGAAAAGACAACTTTTACTTGCCCTTTCGGTACCTTTGCTTATAGACGTATGCCTTTTGGTTTATGTAATGCACCTGCTACCTTTCAAAGATGTATGATCGCGATATTCTGTGACTTCTGTGAAAAGATTGTTGAGGTTTTCATGGATGATTTCTCTGTATATGGAACTTCTTTTGATGATTGCTTAGGAAACCTTGATCGAGTTTTGCAGAGATGTGAAGAAACTAATCTTGTCTTGAATTAGGAGAAATGCCACTTTATGGTTAATGAAGGTATTGTCTTGGGGCATAAAATTTCTGAAAGAGGTATTGAAGTTTATAAAGCTAAAGTTGATGCTATTGAAAAGATGCCGTGCCCGAAGGACATTAAAGGTATAAGAAGTTTCCTTGGTCATGCCGGTTTTTATAGGAGGTTCATTAAAGACTTATCTAAAATTTCTAGGCCTCTGAATAATCTTTTACAAAAAGATGTTCCTTTTGTCTTTGATGATGATTGTGTAGAAGCATTTGAAATACTTAAGAAAGCTTTGATTTCTGCGCCTATTGTTCAGCCACCTGATTGGACTTTACCCTTTGAAATTATGTGTGATGCTAGTGATTATGTTGTAGGTGCTATTTTAGGACAAAGAGTTGATAAGAAATTAAATGTTATCCAATATGCTAGTAAAACTCTAGACAGTGCCCAGAGAAACTATGCTACTACTGAAAAATAATTTTTAGCAGTTGTATTTGCTTGTGATAAGTTTAGAACTTATATTGTTGATTCTAAAGTAATTGTTCACACTGATCATGCTGCTATTAAATATCTTATGGAAAATAAAGATGCTAAACCTAGACTTATTAGAAGAGTTCTCCTACTACAAGAATTTGATTTGCATATCATTGATAGAAAGGGAGCTGAGAACCCCGTTGCAGACAACTTGTCTAGGTTAGAGAATGTTCTTGATGACCCACTACCTATTGATGATACTTTCCTGATGAACAATTAGCTGTCGTAAATGCTTCTCGTACTGCTCCATGGTATGCCGATTATGCTAATTACATTGTTGCTAAATTTATACCACCTAGTTTCACATACTAGCAAAAGAAAAAGTTCTTCTATGATTTAAGACATTACTTTTGGGATGACCCACACATTTATAAAGAAGGAGTAGATGGTGTTATTAGACGTTGTGTACCTGCGCATGAACAGGATCAGATCCTACGCAAGTGTCACTCCGAGGCTTATGGAGGACACCATGCTGGAGATAGAACTGCACATAAGGTATGGCAATCCATTTTTTATTGGCCTACTCTCTTCAAGGATGCCCGTAAGTTTGTATTGTCTTGTGATGAATGTCAAAGAATTGGTAATATTAGTAGGCGTCAAGAAATGCCTATGAATTATTCACTTGTTATTGAACTATTTGATGTTTTGGGCTTTGAATATATGGGACCGTTTCCTTCCTCTAATGGGTATACACATATTTTAGTTGATGTTGATCACGTTACTAAGTGGGTAGAAGCTATTCCAACTAGTAGTGCTCATCATAACACCTCTATTAAGATGCTTAAAGAAGTTATTTTTCCGAGGTTTGGAGTCCCTAGATATTTAATGACTGATGGTGGTTCACATTTTATTCATGGTGCTTTTCGTAAAATGCTTGCTAGGTATGATGTTAATCGTAGAATTGCATCTCCATATCATCCACAGTCTAGTGGCCAAGTAGAACTGAGTAATAGGGAGCTTAAATTAATTTTGCAAAAGACTGTTAATAGATCTAGAAAGAATTGGTCCAAGAAACTTGATGATGCATTATGGGCCTATAGAACTGCATATAAGAATCCTATGGGTATGTCTTTGTATAAGATGGTATATGGAAAAGCATGTCACTTACCTCTTGAACTAGAACATAAGGTATATTGGGCCATCAAAGAGCTCAATTATGATTTCAAACTTGCCGGTGAGAAGAGGCTTTTTGACATTAGCTCACTTGTTGAGTGGTGAACCCAGGCCTATGAGAATGCCAAACTGTTTAAAGAAAAGGTTAAAAGATGGCATGACAAAAGGATACAAAAACGTGAGTTTAATGTAGGTGATTGTGTATTGTTATACAACTCTTGTTTAATATTTTTTGCAGGAAAACTCCTCTCTAAATGGGAAGGTCCTTACTTTATCGAGGAGGTCTATCATTCCGGTGCCATAAAAATCAACAACTTCGAAGGCACAAATCCGAGGGTAGTGAACGGTCAAAGAATCAAACATTATATCTCAGGTAATCCTATAAATGTTGAAACTAATGTTATTGAAACTATAACCTCGGAGGAATACATAAGGGACACTTTCCAGAACGTTTCAGACTCCGAAAAGGAATAGGTATGTGGTACGGTAAGTAAACCGACTCCAAAACAGTTCTAATGGCATTTTTTCTCCGTTTTGGAATATTTAAGAAAATAGGAAAATAAGGAGTCCAGAAAGGACACGAGGCTTCCACGAGGGTGGAGGGCGCGCCCCCTACCTCGTGGGCACCTCGTGTGCCCTCCGGACTCCATTTTCTTGCATGATACTTCTTTTGGTCGGTAAAAATTCATTATATAATCTCCTAAAGGTTTTGACCACCTTACCACGCAAATATCCTCTGTTTTTGTTTCGAGCTGTTTCTGCTGCAGATTTAGAGCAAGATGTCATCTCAAGACTCCGACTGAGAGAGCTATGTCTCACACCTAATTGCTGACCCAAAGACCTATGGGGACCTATCTCCTTGTGGTCGAACTATGGATGATGAGGAGGATGCTCATTTGATAAGGATCAATGATTCAAGTTCGGAGGAGGAGGATATTCCTCTACCTCAACCTGGGGATATGCACGTGAAGTTCAAGAAGTCTAGTCTCCCTAAGAGAGCTAAACTGTCTAACAACCGATCTATTCCTTCTCGTTTTCGATGGAAAAGCAAAGGAGATTTATGCGACAAAATCTTGAAGCTGGAATCGGAGGTCGATGATTTAAAGGAGGAGATCGTTCTTCTCAATTACAATATGAAAAAGCTGAGGGCACAATTGTCATCGTCATCAACATCACCACCCCCGAAGAAAGAGACATAAACACATGGGTATGGGCACTCCCCTTGGCAACTGCCAAGCTTGGGGGAGTGCCCCGGTATCGTATCACCATCACACTTCTATCTTTACCGTTTTTCTTAGTTCGATCCTTTTGGTAATATCTTGATCTAGTAGAATAAAGGTTTAGTATGATCTAGTTTTGAGTTTTGCTTTATGATCCTTCTATGTAATCGAGTCCGTGAGCTATATATGATAAAGATTAGTTTTGAGTCAAGGTCTTGATTATCTTGATATGATTTTGAGGGAATAAAAATTAAAAGAGAAGAGAAAGAATAAAAAGAAATAAAGAGATCATATGGATCTTATGGAGAGTAATGACTTCACATATAAAGAGTATGATGAATAAAAGTTGTTGAGAGTTGACAAACATAGTTTTGGTCATCGTTGCAATTAGGAAGTAATAAAGAAAGAGAGGTTTTCACATATCAATACACTATCTTGGACATCTTTTATGATTGTGAGCACTCATTAAAATATGACATGCTAAAAAGTTGATGTTGGACAAGGAAGACAACGTAATGGGTTATGCTTTCTTACATCTGAAATAAATTATATTGTCATGGATCATCCAACATGTTGAGCTTGCCTTTCCCCCTCATGCTAGCCAAATTCTTTGTACCGAGTAGAGATACTACTTGTCCTTCCAAATATCCTTAAACCCAGTTTTGCCATGAGAGTCCACCATATCTACCTATGGATTGAATAAGACCCTTCAAGTAAGTTGTCATTGTTGCAAGCAATAAAAATTGTTCTCTAAATATGTATGATTTATTAGTGTGGATAAAATAAGCTTTATAAGATCTTGTGATGTGGAAGAAATAAAAGCGACGGACTGCATAATAAAGGTCCATATCACAAGTGGCAATACAAAGTGACGTTCTTTCGCATTAAGATTTTGTGCATCCAACCATAAAAGCACATGACAACCTCTGCTTCCCTCTGCGTAGGGCCTATCTTTTATTCTTGTCTTATACTTCATACAAGAGTCATGGTGATCTTCACCTTTCCTTTTTACATTTTATCCTTTGGCAAGCACACTGTGTTGGAAAGATCCTGATATATATAGCTAATTGGATGTGAGTTTTCATGAGCTATTATTGTTGACATTACCCTTGAGGTAAAAGGTTGGGAGGCAAAACTATAAGCCCCTATCTTTCTCTGTGTCCGATTAAAAATTCATACCCATAAGTATTGCCTGAGTGTTCGCAATTGTGAAAGACTAAATGATAGTTGAGTATGTGGACTTGCTGAAAAGCTCTTATATTGACTCTTTCCGATGTTATGATAAATTGCAATTGCTTCAATGACTAAGATTATAGTTTGTTAGTTTTCAATGAAGTTTCTGATTCATACTTGAAATTGTGAATGAATTGTTACTTTAGCATAAGAAATCATATGACTATATATATATGTGTGTGTGTGTGTGCGTGTGTTGCTGTTATGAGAATGATCGTGATGCCCTCATGTATGTATTCTCTTTTATTGACACCTCTATCTCTAAACATGTGGACATATTTTTCGTTATCGGCTTCCGCTTGAGGACCAACGAGGTCTAAGCTTGGGGGAGTTGATACGTCCATTTGCATCATGCTTTTATATCGATATTTATTACATTATGGGCTGTTATTACACATTATGTCACAATACTTATGCTTATTCTCCCTTATTTTACAAGGTTTACATGAAGAGGGAGAATGCCAGCAGCTGGAATTCTGGGCTGGAAAAGGAGCAAATTTTAGAGACCTATTCTGCACAACTCCAAAAGTCCTGAAACTTCACGGGAGCACGTTTTAGAATATATAAAAAATATTGGGCGAATGAAGCACCAGAGGTGGGCCACCCACCATCCACGAGGGTCGGGGCGCGCCCTACCCCCCTAGGCGCGCCCCTGCCTCATGGGCCCCCTGGCAGGCCTTTGGTGCCCATCTTTGGCTATATGGTGTCTTTCTACCTGGAAAAAAAATCATAAGCAAGCTTACGGGACGAAACTCCGCCGCCACGAGGCGGAACCAATCTAGGGCTCCGGAGGAGAGGTCTGCCGAGGAAACATCCCTCCGGCAGGGGGAAATCATCACCATCGTCATCACCATCGATCCTCTCATCGGGAGGGGGTCAATCTCCATCAATATCTTCACCAGCACAATCTCCTCTCAAACCCTAGTTCATCTCTTGTATCCAATCTTTGTCCCGAAACCTCAAATTGGTACATGTGGGTTGCTAGTAGTGTTGATTACTCCTTGTAGTTGATTCTAGTTGGTTTATTTGGTGGAAGATCATATGTTCAGGTCCATTATGCATATTAATACCCCTCTGATTATGAACATGAATATGCTTTGTGAGTAGTTATGTTTGTTCCTGAGGACATGGGAGAAGTCTTGCTATAAGTAGTCATGTGAATTTGGTATTCGTTTGATATTTTGATGAGATGTATGTTGTCTCTCCTCTAGTGGTGTCATGTGAACGTCGACTACATGACACTTTACCATTGTTTGGGCCTAGAGGAAGACATTGGGAAGTAATAAGTAGATGATGAGGTTGCTAAAGTGACAGAAGCTGAAACCCTAGTTTATGTGTTGCTTCGTAAGGGGCTGATTTGGATCCATAGGTTTCATGCTATGGTTAGGTTTACCTTAATACTTCTTTTGTAGTTGCGGATGCTTGCAAGAGGGGTTAATCATAAGTGGGATGCTTGTCCAAGGAAGGGCAGTACCCAAGCACCGGTCCACCCACATATCAAATTATCAAAGTACCGAACGCGAATCATATGAACGTGATGAAAACTAGCTTGATGATAATTCCCATGTGTCCTCGGGAGCATTTTCCTTTATATAAGAGTTTGTACAGGCTTGTCCTTTTCTACAAAAAGGATTGGGCCACCTTGCTGCACCTTATTTACTTTTGTTACTTGTTTCTCGTTACAAATTACCTTATCACAAAACTATCTGTTACTGATAATTTCAGTGATTGCAGAGAATACCTTACTGAAAACTGCTTATCATTTCCTTCTGCTCCTCATTGGGTTCGACACACTTACTTATCAAAAGGACTACGATAGATCCCCTATACTTGTGGGTCATCATTGCCAAATTTATACCACCTAGTTTCACATACCAGCAAAAGAAAAAGTTTTTCTATGATTTAAGACATTACTTCTGGATGACCCACACCTTTATAAAGAAGGAGTAGATGGTGTTATTAGACGTTTTGTACCTGAGCATGAATAGGAACAAATCCTACGCAAGTGTCACTCTGAGGCCTACGGAGGACACCATGCTGGAGATAGAACTGCACACAATGTATTACAATCTGGCTTTTATTGGCCTACTCTCTTCAAGGATGCTTGTAAGTTTGTTTTGTCTTGTGATAAATGTCAAATAATTGGTAATATTAGTAGACATCAGGAAATGCCTATGAATTATTCACTTGTTATTGAACCATTTGATGTTTGGGGCTTTGATTATATGGGACCTTTTCCTTCCTATAATGGTTATACACATATTTTAGTTGTTTTTTATTATGTTACTAAGTGGGTAGAAGCTATTCCAACTAGTAGTGCTTATCATAACACTTTGATTAAAATGCTTAAAGAAGTTAGTCCCTAGATATTTAATGACTGATGGTGGTTCAAACTTTATTCATGGTACTTTTCGTAAATTGCTTGCTAAATATGATGTTAACCATAGAATTGCATCACCTTATCATCCTCGGTCTAGTGGTCAAGTAGAATTGAGCAATAGAGAAACTAAATTGATCTTGCAAAAGACTGCTAATAGATCTAGAAAGAATTGGTCTAAGAAACTTGATGATGCATTATGGGCTTATAGAACTGCTTTTAAAAATCCCATGGGTATGTCTCCGTATAAAATGGTTTATCAAAAAGCATGTCACTTACCTCTAGAACTAGAACATAAAGCTTATTGGCCAATTAAAGAGCTCAACTATGATTTCAAACTTGCCGGTGAAAAGAGGTTATTTGACATTAGCTCACTTGATGAATGGAGTGTTGGGAAACGTAGCATGAAATTTAAAAAAAATTCCTACGCTCATGCAAGATCTATCTAGGAGATGCATAGCAACGAGCGGGGGAGAGTGTGTCCACGTACCCTCGTAGACCGAAAGCGGAAGCGTTTGACAACGCGCTTGATGTAGTCGAACTTCTGCTCGTTCCGACCGATCAAGCACCGAACGTATGGCACCTCCGAGTTCTACACACGTTCAGCTCGATGACGTCCCTCGAACTCTTGATCCAGCAAAGTGTCGAGGGAAAGTTTCATCAGCACAACGGCGTGGTGACGGTGATGGTGAAGTGATCCGCGCAGGGCTTCGCCTAAGGACAACGTGAATATGACCGGAGGCATAAACTATGGAGGGGGGCGCCGCACACGGCTAACAATTGTTGGTGTGTCTTCTAGGCGCCTCCCCCCTCATATATATAGGTGGGAGGGAGAGGGAGCAGCCAAGGGGGCGCCCAAGTAGGAGGAATCCTACTTGGGGCCCTAGTGCAATTCGCCCCCCTTACCATAACTTCCGGAGGGGGAAGGAAGGAGGAGGGAGGAGGGAAGGAAGGGGGAGGCCGAATCCCTCCCTCCCCTTCCTTCTCTCTTCTCCTCTTTCCTTCCCCTCCAGGTTCGGCCTATATGGGGGGCGCAGCAGCCCATGCTGGCTGCTGTGTTTCCCATCTTGGCCCATTAGGCCCATATAGTTGCTGGGGGGGGGGGGGTGCCCGGAACCCCTTCCAGTGACCTGATATGTACACAGTACCCCCGGAACACTTCTGGTGTTCGAATATCATCATCCTATATATCAATATTTACCTCTTGACTATTTTGAGACTCCTCATCATGTCCATGCTTGATGACCCACAAGTATAGGGGATCTATCCTAGTCCTTTCGATAAGTAAGAGTGTCGAACCCAACGAGGAGCAGAAGAAAATGATAAGCGGTTTTCAGCAAGGTATTCTTTGCAAGCACTGAAATTATAGGTGACAGATAGTTTTGTGATAAGATAATTTGTAACGAGCAACAAGTAACAAAAGTAAATGAAGTGCAGAAAGGTGGCCCAATCCTTTTTGTAGCAAAGGACAATCCTGGACAAATTCTTATATAGATAAAAGTGCTCCCGAGGACACATGGGAATTATCGCCAAGCTAGTTTTCATCACGTTCATATGATTCGTGTTCGGTACTTTGATAATTTGGTATGTGGATGGACCGGTGCTTGGGTACTGTCCTTACTTGGACAAGCATCCCACTTATGATTAACCTATATTGCAAGCATCCGCAACTACAAAAAAAGTATTAAGGTAAACCTAACCATAGCATGAAATATGTGGGTCTAAATCAACCCCTTACGAAGCAACGCATAAACTAGGGTTTAAGCTTCTGTCACTCTAGCAACCCATCATCTACTTATTACTTCCCAATTCCTTCCTCTAGGCCCAAATAATGGTGAAGTGTCATGTAGTCGACGTTCACATAACACCACTAGAGGAGAGACAACATACATCTCATCAAAATATCGAACGAATACCAAATTCACATGACTACTAATAGCAAGACTTCTCCCATGTCCTCAGGAACAAACGTAACTACTCACAAAGCATATTCATGTTCATAATCAGAGGGGTATTAATATGCATATAGGATCTGAACATATGATCTCCCACCAAATAAACCAACTAGCATCAACTACAAGGAGTAATCAATACTACTAGCAACCCACAGGTACCAATCCCAGACTTAGAGACAAGAATTGGATACAAGAGATGAACTAGGGTTTGAGAGGAGATGGTGCTGGTGAAGGTGTTGATGGAGATTGGCCCCCTCCGGATGAGAGGAGCGTTGGTGATGACGATGGCGATGATTTCCCCCTCCCGGAGGGAAGTGTCCCCGGCAGAACAGCTCCGCCGGAGCCCTATATTGGTTCCGCCTCGTGGCGGTGGAGTCTCGTCTCGAAAGCTTGCTTATGATATTTTTATCAACGAAAGACTCCATATAGCAGAAGATGGGTATTAGAGGGCCACCAGGGGGCCCACGAGGCAGGGGGGCGTGCCCAGGGGGGTAGGGCGCGCCCCCCACCCTCGTGGCTAGTGAGTGGCCCCCTCTGGTACTTCTTGCGCTCAGTATTTTTTATATATTCTGAAAATAACTTCTGTGAAGTTTGAGGACTTTTGGAGCTGTGCAGAATAGGTCTCTAATATTTGCTCCTTTTCCAGCCCAGAATCCCACCTGCCGGCATTCTCCCTCTTTATGTAAACCTTGTAAAATAAGAGAGAATAGGCATAAGTATTGTGACATAATGTGTAATAACAGCCCATAATGCAATAAATATCGATATAAAAGCATGCTGCAAAATGGACGTATCAACTCCCCCAAGCTTAGACCTCGCTTGTCCTCAAGCGAAAGCCGAAATCGAAAAATATGTCCACATGTTTAGAGATAGAGGTGTCGATAAAAAAATACGGACATGAGGGCATCATGATCATTCTTAGAACAACAACTTATATGATTATTGTCATATGATCTCTTATGCTAATGTAACAATTCAATCACAATTTCAAGTATGAATCATAAACTTCATTGAAACCTAACAAACTATAATCTCAGTCATTGAAGCAATTGCAATTTATCATAACATAGGAAAGAGTCAACATAAGAGCTTTTTAGCAAGTCCACATACTCAACTATCATATAGTCTTTCACAATTGCTAACACTCAAACAATACTTATGGGTATGGAGTTTTAATCGGACACAGAGAAAGATAAGGGCTTATAGTTTTGCCTCCCAACGTTTTACCTCAAGGGTAATGTCAACAATAATAGTTCATGAAAACTCACATCCAATTAGCCATATATACCAGGATCTTTCCAACATGTTGTGCTTGCCAAAAGATAAATGTAAAAAGGAAAGGTGAAGATCACCATGACTCTTATGTAAGGTAGGAGATAAAAGTAAAAGATAGGCCCTTCGCAGAGGGAAGCAGAGGCTGTCATGCGCTTTTATGGTTGGATGCACAAAATCTTAATGCGAAAGAACGTCACTTTATATTGCCACTTGTGATATGGACCTTTATTATGCAGTCTGTCACTTTTATTTTTTCCACATCACAAGATCGTATAAAGCTTATTTTCTCCCACACTAATAAGTCATACATATTTAGAGAGCAATTTTTATTGCTTGCACCAATGACAACTTACTTGAGGGATCTTACTCAATCCATAGGTAGGTATGGTGGACTCTCATGGCAAAACTGGGTTTAAGGGTATTTGGAAGCACAAGTAGTATCTCTACTTGGTGCAAAGAATTTGGCTAGCATGGGGGGGGGCAAGCTCAATCATGTTGGATGATCCATGACAATATAATTTATCTCAGATGTAAGAAAACATAACCCATTACGTTGTCTTCCTTGTCCAACGTCAACTCTTTAGCATGTCATATTTTAATGAGTGCTCACAATCATAAAAGATGCCCAAGATAGTGTATTTATATGTGAAGACCTCTCTTTCTTTATTACTTCCTATTAATTGCAACGATGACCAAAACTATGTTTGTCAACTCTCAACAACTTTTATTCATAATACTCTTTATATGTGAGCTCATTACTCTCCATAAGATCAATATGATCTCTTTGTTTCTTTTTATTCTTTTCTCTTTTCTTTTATTCACTCAAGATCATGGCAAAATAATCAAGCCCTTGACTCAACACTAATCTTTATTATATAGCTCACGGACTCGATTACATAGAGGGATCATAAAGCAAAACTCAAAACTAGATCATACTAAAGCTTTATTCTACTAGATCAAAATATTACCAAAAGGATCGAACTAGGAAAAACGGTAAAGATAGGAGTGTGATGGTGATACGATACCGGGGCACCTCCCCCAAGCTTGGCAGTTGCCAAGGGGAGTGCCCATACAAGATACTCAACTCTTCTTTGTTGGTGGAGAGGGTGGAGTTGTTGATGATGTAGGCTTGTCTTCCCTCTTCCAAGGCATAGGCTCGCCATCATAGAAGGATGACCGAGTCTCCTGAATCCTCAAATCTGCAGCCAAACTCATCCTCTTGAATCTATACTCATACTCACAGTTTTGATTTTGCAGGTCATAGATCTGGGCTTGGAGGTGCTCGATTTTCTCGTGAAGCTTGAAGATGGCCTCCCCAATGTCCTTTGCGTCCAGCTTGTGGTTGTTGGTGAGCTCCACGATCATAATGTGATTGGAGTCAAGTCCACACTCCACCATCTCCTAGCACTTGAAAACTTGTTGCTCCATTGCCTCGAGCCTTGTCTCCACACTTCCGGTCCTCCTTGGTCCCTCAACATCACAGATGTGCAGCACCCCCTCATGCATCTCAATGGTTTGAGGGTGTTGCAGCACTTCTGCGAGGTAGGGGTTGATGACCTTATCGAAGAACTTGTCCTTGGGGGCACTTGGAGACGTCACGATGATCTAGATCTGTTAGAAAAACAACTCGAAACAAGAACAAAGGATATTTGCGTGATACGGTGGTCAAAACCTTCGGGAGGTTATATAATGAATTTTTACCGACCAAAATACGTAACGTGCAAGAAAACGGAGTCCGGAGAGCACACGACGTGCCCACGAGGCAGGGGGCGTGCCCTCCACCCTCGTGGAGCCCTCGTGTCCTTCCCGGACTGCTTCTTATTTTTTCTATTTTTCTAAATATTCCAAAATAGAGAAAAATTGCCATTAGAACTGTTCTGGAGTCGGATTACTTACTGTACCACGTACCTATTCCTTTTCGGAGTCTGAAATGTTCCGGAAAGTACCCCTTATGTATTCCTCTGGGGTTACGGTTTCAATAACATTGGTTTCAACATTTATAGGATTACCTGATATAATGTTTGATTCTTTGACCGTTCACCACCTTCGGATTTGTGCCTTCGAAGTTGTTGATTTTTATGGCACCGGAACGATAGACCTCCTCGATAATGTAAGGACCTTCCCATTTAGAGAGAAGTTTTCCTGCAAAAAATCTTAAACGAGAGTTGTATAGCAATTCATAATTTATTTCAGATGTAAGAAAGCATAACCCATTACGTTGTCTTCCTTGTCCAACATCAACTTTTTAGCATGTCATATTTTAATGAGTGCTCACAATCATAAAAGATGTCCAAGATAGTGTATTTATATGTGAAAAACTCTCTTTCTTTATTACTTCCTATTAATTGCAACGATGACCAAAACTATGTTTGTCAACTCTCAACAACTTTTATTCATCATACTCTTTATATGTGAAGTCATTACTCTCCATAAGATGCATATGATCTCTTTATTTCTTTTTATTCTTTCTCTTCTCTTTTATTTTTTATTCCCTCAAAATCATATCAAGATAATCAAGCCCTTGACTCAAAACTAATCTTTATCATATATAGCTCACGGACTCGATTACATAGAAGGATCATAAAGCAAAACTCAAAACTAGATCATACTAAAACTTTATTCTACTAGATCAAGATATTACCAAAAGGATTGAACTAAGAAAAACGGTAAAGATAGAAGTGTGATGGTGATACGATACTGGGGCACTCCCCCAAGCTTGGCAGTTGCCAAGGGGAGTGCCCATACCCATGTGTTTATGTCTCTTTCTTAGGGGGTGGTGATGTTGATGACGATGACAATTGTGCCCTCAGCTTTTTCATATTGTAATTGAGAAGAGCGATCTCCTCCTTTAAATCATCGACCTCCGATTCTAGCTTCAAGATTTTGTCGCATAAATCTCCTTTGCTTTTCCATAAAAAACGAGAAGGAATAGATCGGTTGTTAGACAGTTTAGCTCTCTTAGGGAGACTACACTTCTTGAACTTCACGTGCATATCCCCAGGTTGAGGTAGAGGAATATCCTCCTCCTCCGAACTTGAATCATTGATCCTTCTCAAATGAGCATCCTCCTCATCATCCATAGTTCGACCACAAGGAGATAGGTCCCCATAGGTCTTTGGGTCAGCAATGAGGTGTGAGACATAGCTCTCTCCGTCGGAGTCTTGAGATGACATCTTGCTCTAAATCTGTAGCAGAAACAACTCGAAACAAAAACAGAGGATATTTGCATGGTAAGGTGGTCAAAACCTTTAGGAGATTATATAATGAATTTTTACCGACCAAAAGAAGTATCATGCAAGAAAATGGAGTCTGGAGGGCACACGAGGTGCCCACGAGGCAGGGGGCGCTGAGGGAGTCCTGGATTAGGGGGTGTTCGGATAGCCGAACTATACCTTTAGCCGGACTCCTGGACTATGAAGATACAAGATTAAAGACTCCGTCCCGTGTCCGGAAGGGACTTTCCTTGGCGTGGAAGGCAAGCTTGGCAATACGGATGTTCAGATCTCCTACCATTGTAACCGACTCTATGTAACCCTAACCCTCTCCGGTGTCTATATAAACCGGAGGGTTTTAGTCCGCAGGACAACATACACCTCAACAATCATACCATAGGCTAGCTTCTAGGGTTTAGCCTCTCTGATCTCATGGTAGATCTACTCTTGTACTACCCATATCATCAATATTAATCAAGCAGGACATAGGGTTTTACCTCCATCGAGAGGGCCCGAACCTGGGTAAAACTTCGTGTCCCTTGCCTCCTGTTACCATCCGGCCTAGACGCACAGTTCAGGACCCCCTACCCGAGATCCGCCGGTTTTGACATTGACATTGGTGCTTTCATTGAGAGTTCCTCTGCGTCGTTGCCGTCAGGCTCGATGGCTCCTACGATCATCGATGGCGATGCAGTCCAGGGTGAGACCTTCCTCCCCGGACAGATCTTCGTCTTCGGCGGCTTCGCACTGCGGGCCAATTCACTTGGCCACCTGGAGCAGATCGAAAGCTACGCCCCTGGCCGTCAGGTCAGATTTGGAAGTTTAAACTACACGGCTGACATCCGCGGGGACTTGATCCTCGGCAGATCCGAGCCACTGCCGAGCGCGCCGCACTGTCCCGACGAGCATGACCTAGATCTACCGCCGAACAGTGCCCTAGAGGCCGCACCCGCATCAGCTCCGATCCTTAATTCGAAGCCAACTGCGCCGATCGAGGATGGGCGGTTGGACGCCACCTCGGGGGCTGCGATCCCAACGGTGATTGAGCTGAACATCAGCCCCGCACTCCGCGAGACTCATGACTCCAAGGAGCCGGACCCCTTTCCGAACTCCGAACCCTCCGCGCCCCGGCCAATCGAATCCGATTTGGCACCGATCGTGGAGTTTACTGCCGTGGACATCTTTCAGCACTCGCCTTTTGGCGATATTCTAAAGTCACTGAAGTCTCTCTCTTTATCAGGAAATCCCTGGCCGGATTGCGGCCAGCAAGGAGGGGATTCAGACGATGAAGAAATTCAAAGCCCACCCACCACCCACTTTGTAGCCACTATCGACGATTTAACCGACATGCTCGACTTCGGCTCAAAAGACATCGACGGTATGGACGCCGATGAAGGAGACGGTGAAGAACCAGCGCCTATTGGGCCCCGGAACGCCACCTTGTCATATGACGTATACATGGTGGACGCACCAAAAGATGACGACGAGGAGCGGAAGGACGCACTGAAGGCTTGTTCCCTCGAAAAGCAGTCAAAGCGGCGATGCAAGCGCCGCCCCAAATCCCGTCTCGACAGAAATAACGATCACACAGACCCAGCATTGGAGTAGGGCGAACCGCTGCCGGACAACGGCAATCCGGATAACCAAACCGAACAAACAAATCCTATCAAGGATAACAGTCCGGATGACATAACGCCGGACAGACACCCGGAGCAGTAGACTGCCCGTAAAAGGCTTGTTGCCACCGCGAGGAGTCTGAAAATACAGAAGCAAAGGCTCAAGGCTGCACAAGACACACTCCACATTAGATGGAGCAAAATACTCAACACAGCAGCGAGGTACGGTGACAATCGCCACTCCAAGAGCTACCCAAAGCGGAAGCTGCTACCCGAATTCGATGAGGAGGCCGCAGACCCCCCACAACCAAATATCAAAGCAGCCACCTGGTCGGATAGACGACCCCTCTACCAACACAGAGCGGCATACAACGCCGCTCAAAATACAACACGCGACCCAGGCGAGGGTTCGTACCCAAAGGACGGCGCAACAAGATCCATCTATGGACCACGCAAGCGCCCCCCAGCATATAATGCAACACAACAAGTATCCGAACAACGCGGCACACCCAGCTACAGGGGTGCCGCACACCCCCTGTGTTTCACCGATGAGGTGCTGGACCATGAATTTCCAGAGGGATTCAAACCCGTAAACATAGAGGCATACGACGGAACAACAGACCCTGGGGTTTGGATTGAGGACTATATCCTTCATATCCATATGGCTCGAGGAGATGATCTCCAAACAATCAAATACTTACCCCTCAAGCTCAAAGGGCCAGCTCGTCACTGGCTCAAAGGCCTCCCTGAAAGCTCCATTGAAAGTTGGGAAGAGCTCGAAGACGCCTTTCGGGCAAATTTTCAAGGGACTTATGTCCGACCTCCGGATGCGGATGATCTGAGCCATATAACTCAGCAGCCCGGAGAGTCAGCCCGAAAGCTTTGGAATAGGTTCCTTACTAAAAAGAACTAGATTGTCGACTGTCCGGATGCCGAAGCCTTAGCGGCTTTCAAGCATAGCGTCCGTGACGAATGGCTCGCCAGACACCTCGGCCAAAATAAGCCGCGAACGATGGCCGCATTAACAAACCTCATGACCCCTTTTGCGCGGGTGAGGACAGCTGGCTAGCCAGATGCAGCACCAGCGAACCCAGTACATCGGAAGTTAGAGATGGAGACGGGAAATCACGGTGCAACAGCAATAACAAACGCCGGAATAAAGAAGACAACACAAAGGGCACGGCAGTAAACGTCGGATTCAAAAGCTCTCGGCCAGGTCAAAAGCCGCCCACTAAAGGCACCAGGGATGAACTGTCCAGCCTCAACAAAATTCTGGACCAAGTATGTCAGATCCACAGTACCCCGGGTAAACCTGCTAATCATACCCACAGAGAATGTTGGGTCTTCAAGCAGTCCGGCAAGCTCAACGCCGTACACAAAGGGGAGGACACACCAAGTGAAGACGAGGACGAGCCCCCCAAGCAAGACACGGGGGAACAAAAGAAATTCCCACCAGAAGTCAAAACAGTAAACGTACTACACATGATCAAGGGAAAAAACAATGCGACACCCCTAGGAAAATATACCCAAGTGCCTGTCACCTCGAAGTCCTACCAATGGTCGTCTCAACCGATCACTTTCGACCATCGTGATTACTCAGCAAGAATCCGACATGCAGGATGGGCTGCCTTGGTATTAGACCCAGTAATTGGCGGATATCGCTTCACACGAGTCTTGATGGATGGCGGCAGCAGCCTAAACCTAATATACCAGGATACAATCCACGGGATGGGGTTAGACCCAACACAAATTCGCCATAGCAATACTACCTTTAAAGGAGTAACGCCGGGCCCAGGGGCTCGTTGTATGGGCTCCCTCCTACTACAAGTTATATTCGCCCCCCCCGATAACTTCCGCCGCGAGCATTTAACTTTCCACATCGCTCCGTTTCAAAGTGGCTATCAAGCACTGCTAGGACGCAAAGCTTTCGCTCACTTTAATGCAATACCACACTACGCCTCCCTCACACTCAAGATGCCCGGTCCACGTGGCATCATTACAGTGCACGGAGATATCAAGCGCTCTCTGTGCGCCGAAGAGAGTGAGGCTTCCTTGGCAGCCGAATATTAAAGACGTCCGGACCAGCGATCGAGTCCGGCGCCGCTATTTACACCGAATAAGTGATCACACCCCTATTCGTCAATACAAGGGGCTCAACGCGCGTAGACAAGTGGCAATTTCTTGTCATCTTCAATTATACATGGTTTCTTTAAAAACTATCTTTTTGCACAACAACTCTTTCACTTAACTTCCTCTCTTTTACAGACGATCATCGTGCTACACCCGTCCAGGATACGGCACAACGGAGACACAGGCGCAGACGTGCAGCAGGGACCCGCTCAAAGGATTCTTTTTAGATTAAGACCCTGCGTAAACCTTTTTACTGTCTCTTGTTGATACATATCCACCGTTGTGAAGGATGCTGACGTCTTGGCATGTGGCCACGCCAGAACAATGCACGTACCTGGACACAAGGGGCTTCTTACAAAGGCCATTATTTAGGCCCGGTTTATACCACAAAGACCGAATACCTTAGGGAGTGTTCGGCGTCGCGAGTTTGGCCCTATATGCATCAGCTCCGAATCATTGTCTTTGGTCAAATGTTGGGTTTGCCCGGCTCCTGTGTTTTGGTGCCTTACGTTCCGCTTTACCGGCTAAGGTAGCACCAGGAGAACTACTGCGATTGGCCCTGGTTCATCCGGATGAGCACCTCAGTAGAGAAAGCCGAAAACTGACTGTCATGATATAGCGTGAGACTGGTCAACCACTCGATGACTTGTGGGAATGTTAGAATTCCTCCGCCTTAATGAAGGGCCGTTTTCCGGCCAGGCATATATGTACCCCGAGATCGGGAGAGTGCGGAGCCACCAGGGGCTATCTAGTAGCCCCACTGTCAAACTCCTATGGCTAAGTGAAAGTGTTAAAGCATTATAGTCCGGTTGCCTCGCTCGCTCCGCTATCACCAAGTGTGAACGCGTGTTTTTGCTAGCACCTCCGCATTATATGCGTGGGGGTTGAAGCCGACGACTGCAATCTTTCAGGTTATACACATGTGTACAAAAACGGCCGCCCAGGAGGCATCATAGTACTTTCAGGCAATAGTATAAAAATAGCCTTATAAAACTCTATAAAAGCATTTCGCTTACAATGAGATTACATATCACTCAAACATAATATTTTTTGAGCACTGGGTCTCTACCAAATGGGCACCCTCAAGAACTTCTTCAAAGTAGTGCTCAGCAGCCTTTCGACCTATGGCCGAATCCCGCGCTGCAACATTGGTAGCATCCATCTCCGCCCAGTATGCCTTGACACGGGCAAAGGCCATCCGTGCGCCCTCTATGCACGCCGACCTCTTCATCGCATCAATGCGCGGCATCACATCGAGTAACTGCTGCACCAAGCTGAAATAGCTATTCGGTTTTGACCCTTCCGGCCATAACTGATCCACAACAGACCTCATGGAGAGTCCGGACAACCTATTTAGTTCGGCCCATTCGGCTAATTGGTCAGTCAATGAAAGTGGACGCTCGGGAGTATGGAATTGTCTCCAAAACAGCTGGTCTACTCCACGGTCCGTCTGACCCTGGATGTACTTGGCCGCATCGGCAGCGCTCGCCGCCAAATCCATATACACATCCTCCGAGCTCCACAGCCGATCCAGGGGGGCATACCGTGGATCTCCGAACTTCCTCCGCAACATAAAGGATTTCCCAGCTACAATATCCTCGGCTTCCCGAGCTCCTTCTTTGCCCTCATAGCAGAGCGGAGGTCCTTCCTCGTCGCAGCAGCCTTCTCAAGGTCCGATGCCTTCGCCTGGTTTTCCTTTTCAAGAACCCGGCAACGGTCGGCGGCGGCTTTTAATTCTATAGCCATCTTGGCCATCTTATCTCGGCTCTCGCCATGTGTGGCCTTCTCGGCTTGCAACTCTTCGGCCGCCTTTAAAGAAGCCGCATTACCCAATCTCGCTTATTCCTTGGCTCGGGCAAGTTTTGCCCGCAAGGCTTCAACATTGGCAGCCCCATCTGCAGTCACAACATATTAAAGATACTGGCATCATGCTACTCTTCCTATGTGACGTTCACCAGATAATGACACTTACCCTGTGCCTCGTCAAGCCTTTTGTTAACAAGCTTGATGTTGGCGTCTGCCGCATCCAACTGCCGTTCTAAATGGGCAAAGTCGCTAGTCCGGCTCACCACCGGAGCTTCCATCACCTGCACATCGAGGCAGTATGGTTATTACCTGGGAATATGATCCTCTATTCATTGTCGTTTCCGATGACAACCAGAGTCTCAGGGGCTACTATCTTCACAGGGCACACCTAGTATGTGCAGGACTATCATACATTATTTTACGTACCTCAAACCCTGTCAGTAGACTCATAAAAGCTTTATGCAATCCACTTTCGGTGGACGAGATTCTCTCCATCACCGTATTCATCAGCACACGCTGTTCATCTAAGATGGCCGCTCGCCCCACCAACTCCCTCAGAACATCCGACCGCACACTAGACGGTGCCGGACTCATTTGTCTGCTCTCTTCGGGAGCCGGACGCTGGGAACTTCGGGGGTCGACAGGATTATCTTCTGGCCTCGCTGGACTCGGAGAGGCCCTCTGCGACGACACTTCAGGGTCGCCCGCTTCCGGAGCGGAGGAGTCCGGAGGGGGCGTTTCGCTCTCCATCATCTCCAGAAGAAGATCCCCCGAAGACGAGCTCATTTGAGAGGGGCTAAGGCCCGAACTGCAAAGATACATGCAGCGGTTATCTTCTCAGAAGAAAAGACGACATATCTGTACTATTAAGGTATTTTGGGTCACTTACGACTCGTGGGAGAATTGATCGCCTCGCGGACTTTGTGCGGCAACGGTGCCCCCCGAGGTAGGACCCTCTGTGGGAGACTTCTTCCCTCGTTTGGAAGTTTCGGCTTCCGAATCCCCGAGCGCAGTTCTTTTCCTCTTCTGGTCGTCTTCCTTCATGGAGACGCTTGCTCCCTCGGCTAGAATGGGCAGCGTTGAGGGCCCGCATCCGCCCGCATTACCATCCATAGTATTTTCCTTTAAAGGCTCCGGGCAGGGTGCGGTCAGGAGCATCTTCTCCAATACTAGATTATCCAAACCCTCAGGGAGGGGGGCCGAACACCGAATCAACTTCGCCTTTGTTAGCCAGTCCTGGTCAAAAAGCAAACTCTCAGAAATAACTTCGTAACAAAGGAGAGATAGTATGTTCGGCCGGAAGATGCCTTACCTGTTCGGCGACACGGTTGCTACTCAGGCCCGCGTCCTCGGTGATTCCCAGACACTCCACCTGAGGTCCGAAGAACGACTTGTACATCTCCGCGTGCGTCAGGCCGAGGAAATTTTGAATGGCGCACGGTCCCTCGGGATTAAACTTCCACAAGCGAAGAGGCCGGCGTTTGCAAGGCTGGACTTGGCGAACCAGCATAACTTGTGCTATCGCAACCAAACTGAAATCTCCATTAAAGAGATCTTGAATGCGGCTCTGCAGTATAGGCACGTCCTTGGCCGGACCCCATCTCAATCCTCTACTAATCCATGACATCAGTTGTGGTGGAGGGCCCGGGCGGAAGACAGGGGCGGCCGCCCACTTGGCACTTCTAGGAGCCGTGATGTAGAACCACTCCTGTTGCCACAATTCAGACACCTCTGGAATGGAACCTTTGGGCCATGCAGCTCCCGTCATCTTGCGTATTGAGGCACCTCCACACTCCGCATGTTGCCCCTCGGTCATCTTCGGTTTTACTTCAAAGGTCTTGAGCCATAGGCCAAAGTGAGGGGTAACCCGGAGGAAGGCCTCGCACACGACAATAAATGTCGTGATATGAAGAAAGGAGTCCGGAGCTAGATCATGGAAATCTAGCCCGTAGTAAAACATCAAGCCCCTGACAAAAGGATCCAGTGCAAGGCCTAGACCTCGGAGGAAGTGGGAGACGAACACAACGCTCTCGTTGGGTTCGGGGGAGGGGACGGCCTGCCCCTGGGGAGGCAGCCGACGCAGAATCTCGGCGGTCAGATATCTGGCCTCCCTCAACTTTTTGATGTCTTCTTCCGTCAGGCACCCATCGGCCTTGAAGGCTAGATACGGACATGACTGAAGGTTCGGAGCACTTGACCTGAACTTTGGGCGCTTGAGCTTGAGGTGGGGGAAGGATTTGATTGAGCACAGGAGGGAAAAATAAAAGGCCTCGTCCCTTTATAAAGAGGGTGGATATCGAGCGTCCTCCCCGTGTCCGTTTGGACTTGCCTATGATCTAGGAGTCCTAGAAGCGGTTGGGTTACCCACGCCCGTATTGATGAGAATCCCGGAATAAGGGGACACGATCTCTGCTTTAACAAGACGTGCCAAGGAAACCGCCCCGCATAACGCGCTAAGATGGGACAGTAAAACGGTTCGAATAAAAGCTTGGCCAAGGTGTGATGTCACACTACAGAATACGTCAGCAGATTAGATTTGTATAAATATTATTCTCTCTATGGCAATATGTGGAAACTTATTTTGTAGAGCCGGACACTATCTTTGTGTTCAAAATCTTCTATGAAGTACTTGGAGGAGGAACCCGCCTTGCAATGCCGAAGACAATCTGCGCGCCGGGCTCGTCGTCATTGAAGCCTGGTTCAGGGGCTACTGAGGGAGTCCTGGATTAGGGGGTGTTCGGATAGCCGAACTATACCTTCAGCCAGACTCCTGGACTATGAAGATACAAGATTAAAGACTCTGTCCCGTGTCCGGAAGGGACTTTCCTTGGCGTGGAAGGCAAGCTTGGCGATACGGATGTTCAGATCTCCTACCATTGTAACCGACTCTATGTAACCCTAACCCTCTCCGTTGTCTATATAAACCGGAGGGTTTTAGTCCGTAGGACAACATACACCTCAACAATCATACCATAGGCTAGCTTCTAGGGTTTAGCCTCTCCGATCTCGTGGTAGATCTACTCTTGTACTACCCATATCATCAATATTAATCAAGCAGGACGTAGGGTTTTACCTCCTTCGAGAGGGCCCGAACCTGGGTAAAACTTCGTGTCCCTTGCCTCCTGTTACCATCCGGCCTAGACGCACAGTTCAGGACCCCCTACCCGAGATCCGCCGGTTTTGACACTGACAGGCGCGCCCTCCACCCTCGTGGAAGCCTCGTGTCCTTTCCGGACTCCTTCTTATTTTCCTATTTTCTTAAATATTCCAAAACGGAGAATAAATGCCATTAGAACTGTTTTGGAGTCGGTTTACTTACCGTACCACATACCTATTCCTTTTTGGAGTCTGAAACATTCTGGAAAGTGTCCCTTATGTATTCCTCTAAGGTTACAGTTTCAATAACATTAGTTTCAACATTTATAGGATTACCTGAGACATAATGTTTGATTCTTTGACCGTTCACTACCCTCGGATTTGTGCCTTTGAAGTTGTTGATTTTTATGGCACCGGAACGATAGACCTCCTCGATAAAGTAAGGACCTTCCCATTTAGAGAGGAGTTTTCCTGCAAAAAATCTTAAACGAGAGTTGTATAACAATACACAATCACCTACATTAAACTCACGTTTTTGTATCCTTTTGTCATGCCATCTTTTAACCTTTTCTTTAAACAGTTTGGCATTCTCATAGGCCTGGGTTCACCACTCAACAAGTGAGCTAATGTCAAAAAGCCTCTTCTCACCGGCAAGTTTGAAATCATAATTGAGCTCTTTGATGGCCCAATATGCCTTATGTTCTAGTTCAAGAGGTAAGTGACATGCTTTTCCATATACCATCTTATACGGAGACATACCCATAGGATTCTTATATGCAGTTCTATAGGCCCATAATGCATCATCAAGTTTCTTGGACCAATTCTTTCTAGATCTATTAACAGTATTTTGCAAAATTAATTTAAGCTCTCTATTACTCAGTTCTACTTGGCCACTAGACTGTGGATGATATGGAGATGCAATTCTATGATTAACATCATACCTAGCAAGCATTTTACGAAAAGCACCATGAATAAAATGTGAACCACCATCAGTCATTAAATATCTAGGGACTCCAAACGTCGGAAAAATAATTTCTTTAAGCATCTTAATAGAGGTGTTATGATGAGCACTACTAGTTGGAATAGCTTCTACCCACTTAATAACGTAATCAACAACAACTAAAATATGTGTATACCCATTAGAGGAAGGAAACGGTCCCATATATTCAAAGCCCAAAACATCAAATGGTTCAATAACAAGTGAATAATTCATGGGCATTTCTTGACATCAAATGGCTCACGCCACGAGAGTCTCGTGAGGTTCGCCTTGCCTTGATATCTCCGCCCCTTGCGAGGCTGCCTAACTAGGCCGCTCGGGAGGAGGTCTTGCATCGTCCGCCTCGCGAGGCTTGGACCCTCGCGAGGGTCTTGGATGCTTTGTTGATGAAGATGGGCCGTACGGCCTACTGCTTGGCCACGCCGCGGGCCGTAGGCAGGCAAGTATGGGGACCCCCGTTCCCAGAACGCCGAAAGTAGCCCCCGGGCCCAAGGTGCGCTCGGGCTTGGCTTCGCAGCAAAGCCAAGCGTCAAGTTCAGAGCACCGCGGGCCCCAAAAGCCTGCAGCCTCGGTCGACGTGTGGCAGTTGATTGGACGTGGGCATCTCCGCTTCCCCACGCTGCCTCGGCAACTGCTTGACCTGACAAAAGGCTGGCGCGGGCAGCACTTGCCTTCATTGCTTCTTCCTTGCCTCGCTCCAGATCCCCTTTCTCGCTCTTCGCCGCCGCTACCTACAGATCTGCTCCGGCCTTGCTCTGCATCTGCCGCCCATGGCGCCGTGCAAGGTCAAGACTTCCTCGACTCCGGCTTGGTACGAGCCCACTCTTGAGGCGCCCACTGTCACGGAGAAGATCCTTGCCTCCGTGCGCCTGCTGACGGCGGGAGAGAGCAATGAGTGGGGGAAGACGGAGCTCCGCTTGCCTCCGACGAGCCGGAGCCTGAGGGGAGCACCTTCTTTCCCTTCTTTTCGAGCAGCATTGCCGTCGGGTTGGTTCCTCCCTTCTCTGATTTCTTTTATGAAGTCCTCGACCACTATGGGCTGCAAGCGTTGCATCTCCATCCCAACTCTGTCCTCCTCCTGTCCATCTTTGCCTACTACTGTGAGGCGTACCTAGGCGTGATGCCATCCGTGGCGCTCCTGCGCCATTTCTTCTTCCTCTGCGTCAGCGAGGGTCACATCTCTGGATGCGCCAACTTGGTTGCGTCCGGCAAGGCCAACTCGATCTCGAGCACCGGGAAGAGGGCCGACAACATTCGATCCAAATGGGTTATGGTGGACGCGAAGCTCGCCCATCCGCGTCTGGTGTTGCCGATGGAGGCGCCCCAGCAAGGCAAGGAGTGGCCCAGGGCGGAGTTTGTCGACGAGCGGGCATCGTCAGTGTTGGGGCAGATGATGACTGACCTGAAGCCGGGCAATGCGAGGGCGGCCAAAATAATGGGAGCGATGCTCCCGAGGGAGTTCTTGACGCTGCGGGTTGCCCCACTCCAGGCGCGCGCGCCCCTTCTGGGAGCTTGAAGGAGGGGAAAACAAGGCCCGCCTGAGGCCGGGGGGCCTGCCCGACGACGAACTGGACGCCGTCCTGCGTCTCATAGTCAGAGACAACCAGGAGTACCCGCCTAGCGCCTTCATTCCCCTGTTCCAACGCAGGGACCGGGAGGAGTTCGTTGCCTCCAGGCCGACTTTTGATGCGCGTGGACTGGTGCCGTCGGTGTTTTCGGGAGCTCCTACGGTGCAGAAACCGGTGGAGGTGTCTTCTGGCGAGTCCCGCGGAGAGGGGGAAGAGGAGGTGGACTCAGAGGAGACCCCGGAAGAGGTGGGGGAGACCTCCCCTCCAAGCAAGGCCGAGATTCTCTGTGCCCTTCCTGATGATGCCGAGGCCGACGCCTACCAAGGGGGGAAGGAGCAGCTCCTCGTCCCGACGAAGGGTAGGTCATCGTTGGTGGCCCGTGGTGCCGCCTCCATCCCAACACCTCCTGGGGCTGGATCCGATTCTGCCTCCGCACCGCATGGCGCCGCCAGAGCCCGAACGCCTGCCCCTCAGGCCCCGATGCTGTCAGGCCTGAAGCTTCACAAGCGGAAGGTGGAGTACTTCGCGATGGATCGGTAGGTGTCTCGAGCTTCGCTTTATCCCTGCTGGTACTTGTTATTTCCTGACGCCCGCCTTTGGTTTGATCAGGCCGACATCTTCGGCGAAGAAGAGGAAGGAGGGTACGGCGGCTGTGCCTCCCTCCGCAGAGCAAGGAGGCAACATCGCCCGTGTCTCCCCAGCCCGGTTGCCCTTGCGGGGCCAAGAGGAACATCGCCGCGTAGAATCAGTCCCCATAGCCCCGCTGGCTCCGAAAGTGCCGGCGCTTGGCGCGGCTAACGAGGTCCCAGCTGCCCCGGGGCCCGTGGTCTCCCAAGCCCTGGTGACGATGTCGTTTCCTCCTACTGCTGCATCTCCACTTCTTGGTCCTTCTGCTCCTGCTGCCGTCTTGGAGCGTTCCCTTTTAGAGATGACCCAACTGCAGGCAGATCTCCTGAGCGCTGACCCGCGCTTGGTGGCCGGGCGTCTGGAGTTGGCCTCCGGCTGGTTTCATTCTGACCTGGCGGTACACGCGATGCTGGGCCAGGCTGTTGCGGCTTCCGAGAGGGAGAAGCGAGGAGCCACCGGCACTGCAGCCGATCGTGAGGCGGCACTGAAAGACGCCAAGGCCGCCCGTGACCGCTGCCAAGCGCCGGAGGGCGAGTTGCAGAGCCTACGCGACAAGCACGCCGAAGAGGTACACCGCCGCCAAGCAGAGGAGAAGGAGATGAAGGCCCGAGAGGAAGCCGTCAAGAACCGTGATGCTGAGCTGGCGGAGCTGGGGAAGAAGCAGGCTGCCGAGCGCAACCGGTTGGAAGAGTTGGAGCAGAAGATGGGGGTGAGGGAGGCCGATCTTGATGCCAAGGCGCGAGTCTTGGCTGAAGACCGTGTGGCCTTCGCCGATCTCGAGAAGAGATCTCGCAAGGCGTTGAGGACGCTCTACGAGCATGGCATGGAGAAGCCGCTGGACACTGATGAGGACGGCCCCGCCCAGCTGCTTCCTCTCATGGTGAAGGCGCTTGAGGAGGTCGTTGAGGGCCTCGGTCCCATGGCGGAGGTAGAAGCTCATGTTCTGTCTTCAGCCGCGCTGACTCGCGTCCTCAGCCATCTGCACCTCCGCGACCCCAACGCCCGCCTTGACGAGATGCTGGAGCCTGTGGCTGAAGATCTCTGCGAAGCCGCCGCCGCAGCTGTTCAAGGTCAAGTGGAGGCTTTGCTGGGGAAGTTCCGCGGCTTTGTCTCCGATCCTCTGTCTGGCGATGCCGCGGATCCTGCGGCTGGTGGTGAAGGTGAGAACATCGTCGCCCATGGGGGAGCACCTTCTGCAGGCGATGGCGACATCCAGGGGTGACCTATTCTTCTCGTTTCATTCCTGCGACATACATCAGGCCTAGTGGAGGCCTTTAGACTTTTCATTTGGTATTGTGAGAATAATATGCTTGTAATATTTGCTTCGAGATTTTGCGTTTTCCTTCCTATTTTCTTTGTTCTGCGTCGGCAGAGCCCGGCCCCGCGCATACCTCAACCGCCATTGGGCCGACCGGAGACCAGGATGGTCCAAGGAGTGAGGGGCCACGTGACCAGTTAGGCTCCTGAGTCGCGATGCTTAGGAGTCCCCCTTGACATGCGAACAGCATATAGGGAGAGTCCATGAGGATAGATTAATGTTCTACGTCGGCAGAGCCCGGCCCCGCGCATACCTCAACCGCCATTGGGCCGACCGGAGACCAGGACGGACCAATGAGTGAGGGGCTACGTGACCAGTTAGGCTCCTGAGTCGCGATGCTCAGGAGTCCCCCTTGACATTCAAACAATTTCCATACCTGCCCTCGTCGAGGCCTCGGGAGGGGCGCGCGATGCCCAGGTCCGGGGGACCTGGTTGGGTGGCGTGCGCTTGGGCGTGACCCGAGCGCAGCCCCCGTGCCCAGCCCCCTCGCGTGACTCTCTTGAGGGGAGGCATCATGGTGAGGCTGGGCGCTGAGCTCTGGGCTCCCTGAGGTTGGTAC
The DNA here is from genome assembly GCF_003073215.2 of Triticum urartu. Lineage (NCBI taxonomy): Eukaryota > Viridiplantae > Streptophyta > Magnoliopsida > Poales > Poaceae > Triticum > Triticum urartu. The sequence continues at coordinate 379,363,422 of NC_053027.1, read as the reverse complement.
GATCGTGGGGTCGCCCTTAGTTGTTTATCACCAGCGTTGAGCATAGTGCTTCCGCTTGTGCATGTGCATAGCCACTCCTCGGCAGTGTCGACAACAAGCGCGGAGCATGGAGCTTCCACTTGGGCGTGGGATGGCCCCCCCACCAGGAGGAGCCCCCGGGGCGTGTACAGCCCCGCCCTGACACGTGGCTTGCATGACAGGGCTGCGAGGTGTATCCGGACACTCGTGAGCCAGCGCGGGACTCATGAGGCCCTACCTCAAGGCGGGTTGCGCCTGGTCTTGAGTCTTGGTGACTGTATGTCCCTGCAAGGCGGTTAGATGCAAGCACTCTACGTCCTCAGGTCCCGGCCCTCGAGCGAGCTCAGCCGCCACTGGTATGCCAAGTTGCGATGCCGTGGTCAAGGCCAGGGGGTGAGGGCTAGAGAGCCAGTAAGAGCTCCTGAGTCGCGATGCTCGGGAGCCCCCCTTTTAACGTGCAAGCGAGTTGCATGGGATAAACAGACCCGCAGCGGGCGGCAACCGAGCAGGCGATAGCCATCGGTAGGTTAAGCATGAAGAGCAGATCGACTTAGGTAAATGCAGGAAGATACATGCCACCGGGTCCGGCCCGAGCGGCGTGGGGATGATGCAGCCCGAGGGGTGCCCCCAGCAAGGTAAGCTAAAGACTTAAGAAAAATGGATACATGCCACAGGGACGAACCCATGTGGCCTTGGAATAATGCAGCCTGAGGGGCGCTCCCATCTTAAATGAACTTGGAAGATGTCACCTGGTTTTGTAGACGAAGTAGACTTGGTGCAGCTGAAGCCACGCGTTGAAGGAATGGCTCCTCATGAGCCACCGGGACCCTGAGCCTCGGGAGGCTCTGGGGGCTCAGGAGGTTCCCTAAAGACCGTCCCCATCTCCTCCAGAACGGCGTGGAACCTGGCCTCCTGAGCCGCTAGGGCTTGCCGCATGTTGCGCTGATAGGCCGTCGCCACGCTCGGCAAGCCGAAGGGCATGCGAACGTAGCTGTGTGGTGGACCCTCACAGCGGCCCGCACATGATGGCCAGAAGCGTTCCTGAGATGCGGCCCTGTTGAGCCCTGGGACCTCGACGCAAACGCGCAACTCAGCACCCTCGCCTGGATGGTGAGCCGCACTCCGTGAGCGGCTGTCGCCGCGCATGGCTCTTGCGTCTTGTAGCTCTTGGGTGGTCTCGGTGATGAACTCCTGAGTGGTGGGCACTCCTTGCCCTATGCTCTCCTGAGGGTCGCGTGCCACGAAGCACGCCTCCAAGTGGTGCCCAAGCGCCTCCCTCGTGAGGTTGACAAGGTCCGAGGCCCTCCAGAAGAGAGCCCCCGAGTCCTGCCTAAGGAGGGCACCGGGCGTGCTTTCCTATGTGGTGGAGGGAGGCGCCCCTGGAGCGGGCGCCGATCCTGACGAGGCTCCTGATGCGACGCCATCTTCTTGGGGTCCTGCGTGGTGCGGCAGCTTCTTCTTGGGGATGGTCTCCAGAGGGCTTCACTTCTGCTGTCAGGGTTGTCGATCGCTGCGGCTCGGAAGGCGTGCTCAAGGGAGCACACCGCATCCCTTTCTTCACATGGGACCATGATGATTCCCCCGCTTCCTGGTGTAGGATCGAAAGTATGTCTAGAGGGGGGTGATTAGACTACTTGACCAAATAAAAACTTAACCTTTTCCCAATTTTAGTTCTTGGCAGATTTTAGCTATTGTAGGACAAGTCAAGCAATCATCACACAATTCAAGCAAGCATGCAAAGAGTATATTGGCAGCGGAAAGTAAAGCATGCAACTTGCAAGAATGTAAAGGGAAGGGTTTGGAGAATTCAAACGCAATTGGAGACACGGATGTTTTTCCCGTGGTTCGGATAGGTGGTGCTATCCTACATCCACGTTGATGGAGACTTCAACCCATGAAGGGTAACGGTTGCGCGAGTCCACGGAGGGCTCCACCCATGAAGGGTAACGGTTGCGCGAGTCCACGGAGGGCTCCACCCACAAAGGGTCCACGAAGAAGCAACCACCCACAAAGGGTCCACGAAGAAGCAACCTTGTTTATCCCACCATGGCCATCGCCCACGAAGGACTTGCCTCACTAGCGGTAGATCTTCACGAAGTAGGCGATCTCCTTGCCCTTACAAACTCCTTGGTTCAACTCCACAATCTTGTCGGAGGCTCCCAAGTGACACCTAGCCAATCTAGGAGACACCACTCTCCAAGAAGTAACAAATGGTGTGTAGGTAATGAACTCCTTGCTCTTGTGCTTCAAATGATAGTCTCCCCAACACTCAACTCTCTCTCATAGGATTTGGATCTGGTGGAAAGAAGATTTGAGTGGAAAGCAACTTGGGGAAGGCTAGAGATCAAGATTCATATGGTAGGAATGGAATATCTTGGTTTCAACACATGAGTAGGTGGTTCTCTCTCAGAACATATGAGTTGGAATTGTGTATGTGTTCTGATGGCTCTCTCCACGAATGAAGAGGAGGTGGACGGGTATATATAGCCTCCACACAAAATCCAACCGTTACACACAGTTTTCCAATCTCGGTGGGACCGAATCAACAAACTCGGTCGGACCAAAAAGGTAAACCTAGTGACCGTTAGAGATTTTCGGTGGGACTGACATGCAACTCGGTAGGACCGATATGGTTAGGCTTTGGGCACAACGTAATCTCGGTGAGACCGATTACACAAACTCGGTGAGACCGAATTTGGTAATTAGCTAACCAGAGAGTTGGTCAGGCAAACTCGGTGGGACCGATTTGCTCTTTCGGTGAGACCGAAAAGTTACAGAAGGGAAACACTGAATTTACATTGCAATCTCGGTGGGACCGATTCGCTCTTTCGGTGAGACCGAAAAGTTACGAAAGGGAAACAGAGAGTTTGCAATCCCATCTCGGTGAGACCGAGATCCCTATCGGTAGAACCGAATTGCTAGGGTTTGGCAGTGGCTTATGACAAGTGAAACTCGGTGGCACCGGATAGAAAGAATCGGTAGGACCGAGTTTGGCTTAGGGTTTAGGTCATATGTGTATATGGGAAAGTAGTTGAGGGTTTTGGAGCATATCACTAAGCACATGAAGCAAGAGGCTCATTAAGCAACACCTCATCCCTTCTTGATAGTATTGGCTTTTCCTAAAGACTCAATGTGATCTTGGATCACTAAAATATAAAATGAAGAGTCTTAAGCTTTTGAGCTTGAGCCAATCCTTTGTCCTTAGCATTTTGAGGGTTCCACTTTCACCATCCATGCCATGCCAATCATTGAGCTTTCCTGAAATAATCATCTTGGAATAGCATTAGCTCAATGAGCTATATGTTGTTATGAATTACCAAAACCACCTAGGGATAGTTGCACTTTCACCTGGCATCTTGAGAACGTTGTAGCCGTGGTGAGTGACTGCCATGAACTTGGCCAGGGCTGGATACCCGAGGATGGCATTGTACGACAGGCGGATGTGCGCGACGTCGAAGTCGATGAGCTCGGTGCGGTAGTTCTTGGCTCCCCGAAGGTGACAGGCAGGCGGACTTGCCCTATCGGTGTGGTGGAATCGTCAGTCACTCCTGAGAAAGGCTTGGTTGGCTGGAGCTGCTCATAGGGCACTTGGAGGTTCTCGAACGTGTCGACGGATAGGACGTTGAGCCCTGCGCCGCCGTCGATGAGAATCTTGGTGACTTGCACATTGATGATGACTGGGGAGCACATCATAGGGAGTGCGCCAGTGGTGGCTGCGCACTTGAGCTGGTCTGCCGAGTCGAAGGTGATGTCGCATTGGGACCACCTGAGCGGGCGCGTGGCCTCGAGCTTGGGGAGCGCCGCGTTCACCTCACGAGCGAACTGTTTGAAGATGTACTGAGAGGCTGGGGCCTGAGCACCGCCCAAGATGCAAGCGATCGCACGCGGCTCCTGGAAGCCCCTAGCCCCCTCATCCTGGTGGTGGTCGTCGTTCCTTCTTGGTGGCGGCAACAGGGGAAGACCGGCGTTGCCCTGGGGGCGATCCTCATGAGGCAGGTCCCTCCAGGCGCCCTCGCGAGGTTGGTCCTGCCAGCGGTCCTCACGAGGCTAGTCGCGCCACTCCTGGCGCGGGCCACAGTCATCCCAGTGCCTGCCTCCGTGTCCTCCTTCGCGGCCGTAGCCCCGGTCGTTGTGCTCGGGGCGTCGACTGTAGCGTCCTTCCCGTATGGCTCTGAGCTCTCGGCAGTCACTGGTGTTGTGGGTGTTCAGGTTGTGGAAGGCACAGAACGGTCGGCCGTTCTTGGACGACTCAGGCTGATCTCTGCCTCGCTTGGTGTCGGGCTCCACTGCGAGCACTACTGCCTCTTTGTGCTTCACGGCCTTGGCCTTGGCCTTCTTCTCCTCCACTCCTGCAGCTGGCAGCTCAAGGAGAGAGATGCGCTCCTCCTCAGCTCTTGCGCACTTGGTCGCTAGGTTGAACAGCTCCTGAGATGTGCAAAGCTCCTCATGGATAGCCAGCTCTTCCTTCATCTTGATGTCACGGACGCCGTCTGAGAACGCGGAGATGATGGCTTCGTCCGTGACCTTGGGGATCTTGAGGCAGGTGTTGTTGAAGCGTGGATGTACTTTTGGAGGGTCTCTCCTGACTGTTGCTTGATGCGGCATAGATCGCCCGCGGCTGGTGGGTGGTCGCGAGTGCCCTGGAAGTTACCGACAAAGCGGTCGCACATCTCGTCCTAGGAGGAGATCGAGCCGTGCTGCAGGTTCAGGAGGCAGGAGCGGGCCCCATCCTTGATAGCCATGGGAAACCAGATCGCCATGAATTTTTCGTCGCTGTTGGCTGCTTCGATGCTCAACTCATAGAGCTGCAGGAACTCCGCGGGGTCGGCGGTGCCGTCGTATCGAGGAGGTAGATCTGGCTTGAACTTGCCTGGCCAGGCGACGCTACGCAGTTCGGGGGTGAAGGCACGACAGCCAGCCGTGGTCGCCGGGGCCCGCTTCTGACGCGGAGCTTGGTCTTGGCGAGGTCCACGCTGCGCCACTGTAGGCGGCATGCGGTCTTGATGAGGTGGCGCGGGGAGCGCTGGTGCTGCTTCTCGCGGCTGCGGGATTTCTTGGCAACTTCTTTCTTCACGCGCGGGCACCGGGCACGGTGGATCATGCCGCGGAGGCGCGCGCCTTGGCGCCAAGGCACCGTCTTGGGGTCGAGGCGGTGGAGGCAAGCCATGAGCCCCGTCGCCCGCGACTGGTTGAGGGGGAGGCAGAGAGTGGGACAACGTCGGAGAGCCCCCTACGGCACGGACGAGCTCGGCGACGCGGTCGAGCCACTCCTCATAGAGGTTGTCGATGGGGTGGTAACACAGGAGCTCGTTCGCACGATGAGCGCGGCCCGTGCCTCCATGGGAGCACAGTGCGCGTGAGACGAAGAACCAGCAGGGGTGAGTGATGGAGTAGCGGTGCGGCCGTCCTGCCACACCGAAGGATGCTGCAAGGACGCCTGCTGCTCGTTCCCCACCGGGACGGTGGCAGCGTTGGCGGCGGGATACGGAGAACGATGAGGTGGCCTGCTGACGGGAGCCATCTGAGCGACGCGAGCAGCGAGGGCAGCCCGACGCTCGGCTCGAGCACGGCGAGCGTCCGCCATGGAGACGACGGAGCGATGGAGCGACGAACTGATGGAAGGGAAGCTACGGCGCACCCCTACCTGGCGCGCCAAATGTCGGATGTGGGGTTCCGGCAAACCCTTAAGGTTCGAACACTGGGGTGCACGCGAAGCCTTTCCCTCCTACCGATCTACGCTCTAGCTCGCTAAGGTCTTGCAGACGAACTCGACGAACTCACAACACAGAAAGACACAGGGTTTATACTGGTTTGGGCCACCATTATGGTGTAATACCCTACTCCAGTGTGGTGGTGGTGGATTGCCTCTTGGGCTGATGATGAACAATACAAGGGGAAGAACAGCCTCCTAAGGTTAAGGTGTTCTTGTGCGTATGAACTTGTGGTGTGTAGATTCCCTCAAGCTAAGATGAGATGAGATGAGATGAGATCCGATCTGATCCGATCCCCTACTATGATGGTGGCTAGTCCTATTTATAGAGGCCCTGGTCATCTTCCCAAATATTGAGCGGGAAGGGAGCCAACAATGGCGGGCTAATTTGAAGGGGGACAGCTAGTACAAGCTATCCTGACAAAAGCGGTCTTCGCCTGTGAAAGGCTCTGGTGGTGACGCCGTCTCGGGCTCCACGATGACCTCCATCTTGCAGTCCATGGTCTTGGTCTTGTTGCACCGAAACGGCAACCTTTGCCTGAGGCCTCGGTACTCTACGGCTGCGCTTGCCTCCTTTGCACTAAAGGGGAAACAAGGACGCTGCGCGCGCTGGCGCCCGCCTGGTGTCGATCGTCATGGCTCACGTCACGAGAGTCTCGTGAGGTTCGCCTCGCCTTGATATCTCCGCCCCTCACGAGCCTGCCTGACTAGGCCGCTCGGGAGGAGGTCTTGCGTCATCCGCCTCGCGAGGCTTGGACCCTCGCGAGGGTCTTGGATGCTTTGTTGATGAAGATGGGCCGTACGGCCTGCTGCTTGGCCACGCCGCGGACCGCAGGCAGGCAAGTCTGGGGACCCCCGTTCCCAGAACACAGACATAGATTGATCATCAGCTGACATAGGTATTTGAGAGAAACCATAATAACCATCTAGAAAGCAAAAATGTGTATGTTTGGATAATTTATCTAGCATTTGATCAATAAAAGGTAAGGGGTAATGATCTTTTTAGTAGCCTTATTTAATTTGCGGAAATCAATTACCATCCTATAACCTGTAATAATTCTTTGTGGAATCAATTCATCTTTATCATTAGGAATGAAGTAATACCTCCCTTCTTAGGAACACAATGGACATGACTTACCCACTGACTATCAGCAACGGGATAAATTATACCTGCCTCAAGGAGCTTTAGTATTTCTTTTCTTACCACTTCTTTCATCTCAGGGTTCAGTCGTCGTTGGTGATCAATAACTGGTTTGGCATCTTTTTCCAAATTTATTTTGTGTTGACATAGAGTGGGACTAATGCCCTTAAGATCATCAAGAGTATATCCAATAGCAGGACAGTGCTTCTTCAGAGTTTTCAATAATTTTTCTTCCTCCTTATCTGAAAGGTTAACGCTAATAATAACATGATATATCTTCTTTTCATCAAGATAAGCATATTTAAGAGTATCAAGCAATGGTTTAAGCTCAAACACGGGATCACCCTTGGGTGGAGGAGGATCCCCTAAGATTTCAACAGGCAAGTTGTGTTTCAGAATAGGTCCCTGTTTAAAGAACACTTCATCTATTTCCCTTCTTTCATTCATAAACATATCATTTTCATGGTCTAGCAAATATTGTTCTAAAGGATCACTAGGAGGTACAGCAATAGAAGCAAGGCCAATAATTTCATCTTTACTAGGCAATTCCTCTTCACGGTGTTGTCTACGAAATTTAGAAAAGTTGAACTCATGAGACATATCACCCAAACTAATAGTATTAACATCCTTTTTGCAGTCTATCCTAGCATTAACAATGTTCAAGAAGGGTCTACCAAATATAATGGGACAAAAGCTATCTTGTGGGGAACCAAGAACAAGAAAATCAGCAGGATATTTATTTTTCCCACACAAGGTTTCAACATCTCTAACAATTCCCATTGGTGAGTATCTCTATTGGCAAGTTTAATGGTGACATCAATTTCTTCTAACTCAGCGGGTGCAATATCATGCATAATTTCTTTGTATAAGTCAATAGATATTGCACTAGCATCCAAATCACACAAGCCATGATAACAATGATCTCCTATTTTAACAGAAATAACAGGCATGCCTACCACAGGTCTATGTTTATCTTTAGCACAAGGTTTAGCAATTCTTGCAGTTTCATCACAGAAATAAATAACATGCCCATCAATATTATCAACCAAGAGATCCTTAACAATAGCAATATTAGGTTCAACTTTAACTTGCTCAGGAGGTGTATAGGTTCTAATATTGCTTTTACGAACCACAGTTGAAGCTTTAGCATGATCTTTCATCCTAACAGGAAAAGGTGGTTTCTCAACATAAGCAGTAGGAATAATAGGATCATTATAAGTGATAGTCTTTTCTTCAACTTTAATAGGTGCATCTACTTTTACTTCTATGGGAGGACGATATTTAAACCACTTCTCCTTAGGGAGATCAACATGAGTAGCAAAAGATTCACAGAAAGAAGCTACTATCTCAGAGTCAAGTCCATATTTAGTGCTAAATTTACGGAAAACATCGGTATCCATAAAAGATTTAACACAATAAAACTTAGGTGTCATACCTGACTCCTTACCTTCGTCAAGATCCCAATATTTTGCATTTAATTCTTTCCAATAAATCCCATTTGAATTCAATTGTCTTCATCATAAAGGAGCCGGCACAAGAAGTATCGAGCATGGTGCGATTGTTATCAGAAAGCCGAGCATAATTTTTTTGGATAATCATTTCTCTTGAGAGCTCATGATTGGGGCATGAATATAACATTGATTTAAGCCTCCCCCAAGCTTGAGCGATGCTTTCTCCTTCGCGAGGCCAAAAATTATATATATAATTACGATCACGATGAACAAGATGCATAGGATAAAACTTCTAATGAAATTCCAATTTCAATCGTTTGTAGTTCCATGATCCCATATCATCACATAGCCTATACCATGTCAATGCATCTCCCTCCAAAGATAAAGGGAATACCTTCTTCTTGATAACATCATCGGGCATACCTGCAAGCTTAAATAATCCAGAAACTTCATCCACATATATTAGGTGCTCATCAGAGTGTAATATTCCATCTCCTGCAAAAGGATTAGCTAGCAGTTTTTCTATCATACCCGAAGGAATTTGAAAGTAGACATTTTCATTTTCAGTAGGTTGAGTAGGTTGAGGAGCAACTCTTTGCTCTACTGGTCGGGGTGAAGATACCCCGAACAAGCCCCTCAGAGGATTACTTTCCATAGTAACAAGTGACAATAAATTTCAGTATACTGTATAAATTTTTCCTTACCAAATTCCACCTACCAAAGGTGCTTCACTCCCCGGCAACGGCGCCAGAAAAGAGTCTTGATCACCCACAAGTATAGGGGAACTATTGTAGTCCTTTCGATGAGTCCCAACGAGGAGCAGCAGGAAATGATAAGCGGTTTTCAGCAAGGTATTCACTGCAAGCATTGAAATTATAGGTGACAGATAGTTTTGTGATAAGATAATTTGTAACGAGCAACAAGTAACAAAAGTAAATGAAGTGCAGCAAGGTGGCCCAATCCTTTTTGTAGCAAAGGACAAGCCTGGACAAATTATTATATAGAGAAAAGCGCTCCTGAGGACACATGGGAATTATCGTCAAGCTAGTTTTCATCACGTTCATATGATTCGCGTTCGGTAATTTGATAATTTGGTATGTGGTGGACCAGTGCTTGGGTACTGTCCTTACTTGGACAAGCATCCCACTTATGATTAACCTCTATTGCAAGCATCCGCAACTACAACAAAAGTATTATGGAAAACCTAACCATATCATGAAACATGTGGGTCCAAATCATCCCCTTATGAAGCAACGCATAAACTAGGGTTTAAGCTTCTGTCGCTCTAGTAACCCATCATCTACTTATTACTTCCCAATGCCTTCCTCTAGGCCCAAATAATGGTGAAGTGTCATGTAGTCGACGTTCACATATCACCACTAGAGGAGAGACAACATACATCTCATCAAAATATCGAACGAATACCAAATTCACATGTCTACTAATAGCAAGACTTCTCCCATGTCCTCAGGAACAAACGTAACTACTCACAAAGCATATTCAAGTTCATAATCAGAGGGGTATTAATATGCATATAGGATCTGAACATATGATCTCCCACCAAATAAACCAACTAGCATCAACCAGAAGGAGTAATCAACACTACTAGCAACCCACAGGTACCAATCCCAGACTTAGAGACAAGAATTGGATACAAGAGATGAACTAGGGTTTGAGAGGAGATGGTGCTGGTGAAGATGTTGATGGATATTGGCCCCCTCCCGATGAGAGGAGCATTGGTGATGACGATGGCGACTATTTCCCCCTCCCGGAGGGAAGTGAATCCGGCAGAACAGCTCCGCCGGAGCCCTAGATTGGTTCCGCCTCGTGGCGGCGGAGTCTCATCCCGAAAGCTTGCTTATGATTTTTTTCTCAACGAAAGACTCCATATAGTAGAGGATGGGCATCGAAGGGCCACCAGGGGGCCCACAAGGCAAGGGGCACGCCCAGGGGGGTAGGGCGCGCCCCCCATCCTCGTGGCTGATGAGTGGCCCCCTCTGGTACTTCTTGCGCTCAGTATTTTTTATATATTATGAAAATAACTTCCGTGAAGTTTGAGGACTTTTGGAGCTGTGCAGAATAGGTCTCTAATATTTGCTCCTTTTCCAGCCCAGAATCCCAGCTGCCGACGTTCTCCCTCTTTATGTAAACCTTGTAAAATAAGAGAGAATAGGCATAAGTATTGTGACATAATGTGTAATAACAGCCCATAATGCAATAAATATTGATATAAAATCATGATGCAAAATGGATGTATCAATGATCTCATCCGGGACTCAGAACAACATTCGGTCACCGAATCACATAACTCATATAATACAAAATCGTCATTGGACGTTAAGCGTGCGGACCCTACGGGTCCCACATATTCTACGAAGATCTTTATCAGTCGTACCGTAATGACAACATACATTATTCCCTTTGTCATCGGTATGTTACTTGCCCGAGATTCGATCGTCGGTATCTTCATACCTAGTTCAATCTCGTTACCGGCAAGTCTCTTTACTCGTTCTGTAATACATCATCCCACAACTAACTTATTAGTCACATTGCTTGCAAGGCTTATTATGATGTGCATTACCAAGAGGGCCCAGAGATACCTCTCAGATACTCGGAGTGACAAATCCTAATCTTGATCTATGCCAACCCAACAAACACCTTTGGAGATACCTATAGATTCTCTTTATAATCACCCAATTACGTTGTGACGCTTGATAGCAAACAAGGTATTCCTCCGATATCCGGGAGTTGCATAATCTCATAGTCGAAGGAATATGTATTTGACATGAAGAAAGCAATAGCAATAAAACTGAACGATCAACATGCTAAGCTAACAGATGGGTCTTGTCCATCACATCATTCTCCTAATGATGTGATCCCGTTCATCAAATGACAACACATGTCTATGGTTAGGAAACTTAACCATCTTTGATTAACAAGCTAGTCTAGTAGAGGCTTAATAGGGACACAGTGTTTTGTCTATGTATCCAGACATGTATCAAGTTTTCGGTTAATACAATTCTAGCGTGAATAATAAACATTTATCATGATGTAAGGAAATATAAAATAACAACTTTATTATTGCCTCTAGGGCATATTTCCTTCAGTCTCCAACTTGCACTAGAGTCAATAATCTAGATTACATTATAATGATTCTAACACCCATGGAGTTTTGGTGGTGATCATGTTTTGCTCATGGAAGATGCTTAGTCAACGAGTCTGCCACATTCAGATCTGTATGTATTTTGCAAATCTCCATGTCTCCCTCCTTGACTTGATCATGGATGGAGTTGAAGCATCTCTTGATGTGTTTGGTTCTTTTGTGAAATCTGGATTCCTTCGCTAAGGCAATTGCTCTAGTATTGTCACAAAAGATTTTCATTGGACCCGATGCACTAGGTATTACACCTAGATCGGATATGAACTCCTTCATCCAAACTCCTTCATTCGCTGCTTCCGAAGCATCTACGTACTCTACTTCACACGTAGATCCCGCCACGATGTTTTGCTTGGAACTACACCAACTGACAGCTCCACCATTCAATATAAATACGTATCCGGTTTTGTGACTTAGAGTCATCCGGATCAGTGTCAAAGCTAGCATCGACGTAACCATTTACGACGAGCTCTTTTTAACCTCCATAAACGAGAAATATATCCTTAGTCCTTTTTAGGTACTTCAGGATGTTCTTGACCGCTGTCGAGTGATCCACTCCTGGATTACTTTGGTACCTCCCTACTAAACTTATAGCAAGGCACACATCAGGTCTGGTACACATGATAGAACCAATGGCTGAGGCATAGGGAATGACTTTAATTTTCTTTCTATCTTCTGTAGTGGTCGGGCATTGAGTCTGACTCAACTTCACACCTTGTAACACAAGCAAGAACCCTTTCTTTGACTGATCAATTTTGAACTTCTTCAAAACTTTATCAAGGTATGTGCTTTGTGGAAGTCCAATTAAGCGTCTTGATCTATCTATATAGATCTTGATGCCCAATATATAAGCAGCTTCACCGAGGTCTTTCATTGAAAAACTCTTATTCAAGTATCCTTTTATGCTATCCAGAAATTCTATATCATTTCCAATCAACAAATATGTCATCCACATATAATATTAGAAATGCTACAGAGCTCTCACTCACTTTCTTGTAAATACATGCTTCTCCAAAAGTCTGTATAAAACCATATGCTTCGATCACATTATCAAAGCGTATATTCCAACTCCGAGATGCTTCCACGAGTCCATAAATGGACCGCTGGAGCTTGCACACTTTGTTAGCACCTTTAGGATCGACAAAACCTTCTGGTTGCATCATATACAACTCTTCTTTGAGAAATCCATTAAGGAATGCAGTTTTGATGTCCATTTGCCAGATTTCATAATCATAAAATGCAGCAATTGCTAACATGATTCGGACAGACTTAAGCATCGTTGCGGGTGAGAAATTCTCATCATAGTCAACTCCTTGAACTTGTCAAAAACCTTTCGCGACAAGTCGAGCTTTGTAGATAGTAATATTACCATCATCGTCACTCTTCTTCTTGAAGATCCATTTATCCTCTATGCATGGCATGCCGATCATCGGCAAGTCAACCAAAGTCCACAATTTGTTCTCATACATGGATCCTATCTCAGATTTCATGGCCTCAAGACATTTATTGGAATCTGGGCTCATCATCGCTTCCTCATAGTTCGTAGGTTCGTCATGGTCTAGTAACATGACTTCCAAAACAGGATTACCGTACCGCTCTGGTGTGAAATGTGCTCTGGTTGACCTACGAGGTTCAGTAGCAACTTGATCTTAAGTTTCATGCGTTATCATTAGCTTCCTCTCTAGTTGATGTAGGCATCACTGGAACGGTTTTCTGTGATGAGCTACTTTCCAATTCGAGAGAAGGTATGATTACCTCATCAAGTTCTACTTTCCTCCCACTCACTTCTTTCGAGAGAAACTCATTCTCTAGAAAGGATCCATTCTTAGCAACAAAGATCTTGCCTTCATATCTGTGATAGAAGGTGTACCCAACATTTTCTTTTGGGTATCCTATGAAGACGCACTTCTTCGATTTGGGTTCGAGCTTATCAGGCTGAAGCTTTTTCACATAAGCATCGCAACCCCAAACTTTAAGAAATGACAGCTTAGGTTTCTTGCTAAACCACAGTTCTTACGGTGTCATCTCAACGGATTTAGACAATGCCCTATTTAAAGTGAATGCAGTTGTCTCTAATGCATAACCCCAAAATGCTAGTGGTAAATCGGTAAGAGACATCATAGATCTCACCATATCTAATAAAGTACGGTTACGACATTCGGACACACCATTACGCTGTGGTGTTCCAGGTGGCATGAGTTATGAAACTATTCCACATTGTTTTAAATGAAGGCCAAATTCATAACTCAAATATTCGCCTCCGCGATCAGATCATAGAAACTTTATTTTCTTGTTACGATGATTCTCCACTTCACTCTGAAATTCTTTGAACTTTTCAAATGTTTCAGACTTGTGTTTCATTAAGTATATATACTCATATCTGCTCAAATCATCTGTGAAAGTCAGAAAATAATGATACACGCCGCGAGCCTCAACACTCATCGGACCGCATGCATCGGTATGTATTATTTCCAATAAGTCAGTTGCTCGCTCCATTGTTCTGGAGAATGGAGTTTTAGTCATTTTTCCCATGAGGCATGGTTCGCAAGCATCAAGTGATTCCAAAAGCCCATCTACATGGATTTTTTTCATGCGCTTTACACCAATATGACCTAAACGACAGTGCCACAAATATGTTGCACTATCATTATCAACTTTGCATATTTAGGCATCCGAAAGTGCAATCATGCCCTTAATCTTATTTTGATGTTGATGACAACATGCACATAGGGGACTAATCATGTTTATCAAGTATATCTCAGGATTAAGTCTCAAGGGCCGAGTGTGGATCATGACTACGGACAAATATATATCACTCAAGAGTGGAGATACAAGACAATATCTTTGGCTCCTTTTCGGTTTGTTCTTGAGTATAGGGATCCCGCAATATTAAGAGGGGATCATCGGATTTCGTGAAAGACTTGCTCAAAACCCACAAAGTATCCTCTCACAATATCTCTGTTTCATCTCTAGTACTTCCACTACTTCGTGCACAAAATCTGTTGTGAACCTGAGCTAGTGTGCTCTGATTGTCACCGGACGTCCGGAATTCTACGGACGTCCGACCCCTCACAACCTACCGGGCATCTGGCACTCTCCGGATATCTGGTGCATCTTCACAGAAAGAAAATAGCGGAAATTCGGTCCTCTCCGAATGACCGGACATCGGACGTCTGTTTTTCTCCGGAATTCTAGTACATCCTCAACAGAACACTTTTAGCGAATTTTCGGTCCTCACCAGACGACCAGTCACCTGTCGACCGGCACTGTCCGGACATTTGGTGGATGTGTGTCTCGTGCTGCTTCGGGGCCTGGTGGATTCCCAGCGACCGGACGACCGGCGGCCTATTCGGACGTCCGGTCCAATCTATGCCACTGGATGTCCGGTATTATCCGGACGCCTGACAACTGCAGTATGTTAAGTGGCTCAACGATCAGTTTTTACACTACTACTATATATAGCGTTCTCCCTCCACGGGATAAGGTTGACCATTCACTTTGAGCTTTCCAAGAACATATTTCACTCTCTCTCTCTCTTGATCCCCTACACCAAATCCTAGATCCCCTAGGGATTTGGGAACATTTGAGAGAAGTTCTCTAAGCAAGTGATAGATCCACTCCTTCCCCTTCTTATCACCAAAGGAATTTGTGATTTGAGCTAGTTCTTGAGATTTTCCCATCGTTCTTGTTACTCTTGGAGGTTGGAGACTCCTAGTCGGTAGGAGTCATTCGGAGAGGAAACAATCATTGTGATTACCCCCAGAAAGTTTGTGAGGGTTTGGAGATCACCCCAAGGTCTACCACTAGTGGTTGACAAACACCTTCGTGGTGTTGTCTCAAAGGGCGAATAGGGTGAGCCTTCATGGCATTGGTGTGCCTTCGTAGTAACATCCACCTCTCTAATGGTGACGTAGCTTCCCTCCAAGGAAGTGAACATCGGCATACATCCTCGTCTCTCAGAGTTGCGGTTATTCCAAACCCTAACTCTCTACTTGTGGTTACTTGTCTCTTAGTCCTTACATATATCATATTGTGCTTGCTTACTCACATAGTTGTGTTACTTGTTTACCTTGCTTAGCTCTTAGCATCATACTTGCAATTGTTAGGCTCACTTTCATATTCCGCATTATTGCCTAAAATTGCTAAGTAATAATTAAAATTTGTAATTGTACCTATTCACCCCCTCTAGGTCCACCCCGATCCTTTTAATTGGTATCAGAGCCTCGTGCTCTATTCTTGTGGCTTAACTACTGATGTCTACTATGCAACTTGTTCTTGTAGACTTGTGTTGGGCCTCCAAGCGCAGAGTTTTGTAGGACAGTAGAAATTTTCCCTCAAGTGGATGACCTAAGGTTTATCAGTCCGTGGGAGGTGTAGGATGAAGATGGTTTCTCTCAAACAACCCTGCAAACAAATACAAGAAATCTCTTGTGTCCCCAACACACCCAATACAATGGCAATTTGTATAGGTGCACTAGTTCGGCGAATAGATGGTGATAAAAGTGTAATATGGATGGTAGAAATATATTTTTATAATCTGAATAAATAAAAACAGCAAGGTAGCAAATAGTAAACGGATCATATAATTGGATCCGTACTTTCACTAGTACAACCTCTCAACAATGCTAATATAATTGGATCATATAACCGCCGCTCAACGTGCAATGAAGAATCACTCCAAAGTTCCTATCTAGCGCAGAACATAAGACAGAATTGTTTGTAGGGTACAAAACCACCTCAAAGCTATTCTTTTCAATCAATCTATCCTAGAGTTCATACTAAAATGTAACACGAAGCTATTCTTTCCGATCGATCTAACCAAGAGTTCATACTAAAATAACACCAAAGCAAATTCAGATCCATAATATTCAATCCAACACAAAGAACTTCAAAGATTGCCCCAAGATTTCTACCGGAGAAACAAAGACAAGAACATGCATCAACCCCTATGCGTAGATTACCCCAATGTCACCTTGGGAATCTGCGAGTTGAGTGCCAAAACATATATCAAGTGAATCAATACGATACCCCATTGTCACCACGAGTATTCAATTGCAAGATATGTATCAAGTGTTCTCAAATCCATAAAAGTATTCAGTCCAATAACAATGAAATCTCAAAGGGAAAAACTCATTTCATCACAACAAGATAGAGAGGGGAAAACACCATATGATTTGACTATATTAACAAAGCCCGTGATACATCAAGATCGTGACATCTCAAGAACATGAGAGAGACAGAGAGAGATTAAACACATAGCTGCTGGTACAAACCCTCAGCCCCGAGGGTGGACTACTCCCTCCTCATCGTGGTGGCCACCGGAGATGATTCCCCCTCCAGCAGGGTGCCGGAACGGGGTCTAGATTGGTTTCTCATGGCTATAGAGCCTTGCGGTGACGGAACTTCTGATCTAGGGTTACCCCGAGGGTTTCTAGAATTTTTGGGAATTTATAGGGTAAAGAAGGGGTGCGGGAGGCCACCGAGGTGGGCACAACCCACCTAGGTGCGCCTGGGGGCCCAGGCGCGCCATGGTGGGTTGTGCCCCCCTCGGGGCACCCCCAGGTGCTTCTTTGGCCCATCCTGGGTGTTCTAGTCCATAAAAAATCTCCAAAAAGTTTCACGGTGTTTGGATTCCGTTTGATATTGATTCCCCTGATGTAAAAAACATGAAAAAAATAGCAACTAGCACTTGGCACTAAGTCAATAGGTTAGTCCCAAAAAATGATATAAAATGATTATAAAACATCCAAGAATGATAATATAACAACATGGAACAATCAAACATTATAGATACGTTGGAGACGTATCATCATCCCCAAGCTTAATTCCTATTCATCGTCGAGTAGGTAAATGATAAAAACAAATTTTTTGATGTGGAATGCTGCCTAACATGTCATCTCATGTTCTTTTCATTATAGCATGGACAATTGGACTTTTATATGGTTTAAAGCAATAGTCTACTTTTGACATGAGACTTAAATACTCAAGCATATCAACAAGCAATCATGTCTTTCAAAATATCAACGCTAAAATAAGTTATCCCTAGCCCATCATGCTCAATCATTGATCCATTCATGAAACACACTCGCATATTAGCTACACCCAATGCTCAAGTATGATCATGGTGCCTCCTAGTTGGTGCTTTATAAGAGAAGATGGAGACTCAAATTAAAAATAAAAATTGCATAAAGTAAAAGAAAGGTCTTCGTAGAGGGAAGTAGGGATTTGTAGAGGTGCCAGAGCTTAAAGAAAAAATTGAGAGATAAAAACATTTTGAGAGGCATACTTTTCCCACCAACGAAAATGACTTAGAGCTTCCAACACTTTCCATGCTAGATATATCATAGGCGGTTCCCAAACAGAAAATAAGGTTTATTCCTTTTCCAGCATACTTTCACTTTCCATGGCTAACCGTATCCACGGGTGCCCTCCATACCAACACTTCCCAAGGAATTTATTATTTGAGAACATAAGTAAATTCATTTTTCATTTCGGGACTGGGCATCCTAATACCTTTGCCTTACTCTCGTGCAATGACAAGTGAATAAACACTCGTCATGAGAATAACACATCTAGCATGGAAAATATTGGCCAGCCCTCACCGCCTCATGAGTGGTATGAGCACACAAAAGAGAAATTTATTTTGAAAATTTGAGATGGCACATACAAATTTGCTTATAACGGTAAAAGAATACCGCATATAGGTAGGTATAGTGGACTCATGTGGCAAAACTGGTTTAAAGGATTTTGGATGCACAAGTAGTGATCATACTTAGTGCAAAATGAAGGCTAGCAAAAGATTGAGAAGCGACCAACCAAGAAACGAATAATCTCATAAGCGAGCATTGAGCATAATTAACACCGAATAATGCACCACAAGTAGGATGTAATTTCATTGCACAACTATTGACTTTCGTGCTTGCATAGGGAATCACAAACCTTAACGCCAATATTCTTACTAAAGCATAATTACTCATCAACATGACTCACATATCACATAATCATATATCAAAACTATTATGAGGAATCAAGTTTATTTTGTCCAATGATCTTCATGAAAGTTTTGATTATATCCTTCTTGGATATCTATCACTTTGGGACTAATTTTCATGTGTTGCTTTTGATAATCTCAAACAAATATAAGTGAAGATCATGAGCATAATATTTCTTTCTCTCAAATTAATTTAAGTGAAGCAAGAGAGAATTTCTTCAAAAAATCCTAACTCACACCATGCTCAAAAAGATATAAGTGAAGCACTAGAGCAATTCCATAGAAAAGAGCTTCGTTGACGGGATGTGAATGCCGCTTACCTAGCCTCCTTGGCAACTATTTGAGGACTCTATTTTATTTAAAAACTTTCAGATCTAAGTATTTTATTAAAACAGCAAGCAAAAACAAAATAAAATGACATTCTAAGAATGTCACACATCATGTGAAGAAGCAAAAATTTAGGCTCAACCGATACCGACCGATAATTGTTGAAGAAGAAAGGTGGGATGCCTATCGGGGCATCCCCAAGCTTAGATGCTTGAGACTTCTTGAAATATTATCTTGGGATGCCTTGGGAATCCCCAAGCTTGAGTTTTTGTGCCTCCTTAATTCTTCTCATATCACAGTTTTCCTAAATCTCAAAAGCTTCATCCACACAAAACTCAACAAGAACTCGTGAGATAAGTTAGTATAAACCAATGCAAAAACTTTTCATTCTCTATTGTAGAAAATAATAAAATTATTATTCAACATTGCATACTAAATGCTTCTGCATATTTAATACTCCTATCCTCAAATAGAATCATTAAACAAGCAAACATATGCAAACAATGCAAACATAACAACAATCTGCCAAAACAATACAGTCTGTAAAGAATGCAAGAGTATGAATACTTATTAAACTCCAAAGATTATGAAAATTTACCAAACCGTAGAAAATTTATCAAAGATTATTTTACAAGAAGTTTCAACATTTTATCACATTCTGACTTTTCTAGGGAATTTTTGCAACAGCGGTAAACTTTCTATTTTCAAACAGCAACATGTAGACTTGTAAAATAAGCATAGTAAAGGCTATCAATGCCACTTTTATTGAAATAAAAGATGCAAAACATTATTATAAATAACAACAAGCAAATCCTAACAAAATAAATTGACGCTCCAAGAAAAACATATATCATGTGACTAATGAAAACATAGCTCTAAGTGAGGTTACCGATAATGTTGGAGACGAAATAGGGGATGCCTTCCGGGGCATCCCCAAGCTTAGTTGCTTGGATCCTCCTTGAATATTATATTGGGGTGCCTTGGGCATCCCAAAGATTAGGGTCTTGTCACTCTTTACTCTCCTCACATCGATGTCTCACCCAAAGCTTGAAAAGTTCAATCACACAAAACTTAACGGAACTTCGTGAGATAGGTTAGTATGATAAAGAGCAAACCATTTCACTTTGGTACTGTCAAATACAAGATTCATAATTTTTTCCAAACAATGACTACTGTAGCATACCATTTCCACAATTTATATTGAGCAATATAAGCCATAAAAACTAGAAATAAGCAAACTCTGCATTGAAAACAGAATCTGTCAAAACAGAACAGTCAATAGTATTTTGTACTCCGACCAATCTTATGCCACTCAAAAAATTCTGAAAAAAATAGGAAAACCTGGAAAATTTGTCTATTAATCTTATTAAAAAAGAATCAGCATTTTATCACGCTTCTAAAAATGAGAATTGTTTTCCTAAGTGCAAAAGTTTGAGTTTTTCAGCAAGATCAAATCAACTATCACCGGAAGCCATCCCAAAGGTCTTACTTGGCACTTTATTGTAATGAAAGCAAGAAAAAATGATTAATACAGTAGATTAATCATGCGAACACACAAAAACAGTAGGTAAAAGTGTTGGGTTGTCTCCCAACAAGCTATTTTCTTTAATGCCTTTTCAGCTTGGCATGATGATTTCAATGATACTCGCATAAAAGATAAGAATTAAACATAACAAGAGCATCACGAATCACATGACAAGCACATTTAAGTCTAACCCACTTCCTATGCATAGGGATTTTGTGAGCAAACAATTTATGGGAACAAGAGTCAACTAGCATAGGAAGGCAAAACAAGTGCAACTTCAAAACTTTCAACATAAAGAGAGGAAACTTGGTATTATTGAGATATGTAAAAGCATAAGTTCCCCTCTCATAATAATTTTCAGTAGCATCATGAATAAATTCAACAAAATAGCTATCATATAAAGCATTCTTTTCATGATACATAAGCATAGAATTTTTCTCACTCTCCACATAAGCAAATTTATTCTCATGAATGGTAGTGGGAGCAAACTCAACAAAATAACTATCATGGGATTGGAAATTAAAATCATCATGACAAGTTTCATGGTTATCATTATTCAATATACATACATGTCATCACCATAATCATCATAGATAGCAACTTTGTTGTCATAATCAATTGTAACCTCTTCCAAAATAGTGGATTCATCATTAAATAAAGTCATGACCTCTCCAAATCCACTTTCACCAATATAATCATCATAAATAGGAGGTGTGCAATCATCATAATAAATTTTCTCATCAAAACTTGGGGGACTAAAAATATCATCTTCATCAAATATAGCATCCCCAAGCTTATGGCTTTGCATATCATTAGCATCATGGATATTCAAAGAATTCATACTAACAACATTGCAATCATGCTCATCATTTATACCAAACATTCTATTGAATTCTTCTTCTATCAATTGAGCACAATTTTCCTTTCCATCATTTTCACGGAAGACATTATAGAGATGAATAATATGAGACCACCTCAATTCCATTTTTATAGATTTCTTTTATGAACCAAACTAGTGATAAAACAAGAAACTAAAAGATTTGATTGCAAGATCTAAAGATATACCTTCAAGCACTCACCTCCCCGGCAAGGACGCCAAAAAATAGCTTGATGTTTACTATGCAACTTGTTCTTGTAGACTTGTGTTGGGCCTCCAAGCACAGAGTTTTGTAGGACAGTAGCAATTTTCCCTCAAGTGGATGACCTAAGGTTTATCAATCCGTGGGAGGTGTAGGGTGAAGATGGTCTCTCTCAAATGACCCTGCAATCAAATACAAGAAATCTCTTGTGTCCCCAACACGCCCAATACAATGGCAATTTCTATAGGTGCACTAATTCGGCGAAGAGATGGTGATAAAAGTGTAATATGGATGGTAGAAATATATTTTTATAATCTGAATAAATAAAAACAGCAAGGTATCAAATAGTAAACGGGCACAAAAACGGTATTGCAATGCTTGAAAATGAGGCCTAGGGTCCGTACTTTCACTAGTGAAACCACTCAACAATGCTAATATAATTGGATCATATAACCGTCCCTCAACGTGCAACAAAGAATCACTCCAAAGTTCCTATCTAGCAGAGAACATAAATCGAAATTGTTTGTAGGGTACGAAACCACCTCAAAGCTATTCTTTCCGATCAATCTATCCTAGAGTTCGTACTAAAATAACACGAAGCTATTCTTTCCGATCAATCTAACCAAGAGTTCGTACTAAAATAATATCAAAGCAAATTCAGATTCATAATATTCAATCCAACACAAAGAACTTCAAAGAGTGCCCCAAGATTTCTACCGGAGAAACAAAGACAAGAACGTGCATCAACCCCTATGCATAGATTACCGCAATGTCACCTCGGGAATCCGCGAATTGAGTGCCAAAACATATATCAAGTGAATCAATACGATACCCCATTGTCACCACGAGTATTCAATTGCTAGATATGTATCAAGTGTTCTGAAATCCATAAAAGTATTCAGCCCGATAACAATGATTTGACTATATTAACGAAGATAGAGAGGGGAAAACACCATATGGTTCGACTATATTAACAAAGCCCGCGATACATCAAGATCGTGACATCTCAAGAATACGAGAGAGACAGAGAGAGATTAAACACATAGCTACTGGTACAAACCCTCAGCCCCGAGGGTGTACTACTCCGTCCTCATCATGGTGGCCGTCGGGATGATGAAGATGGCCACCGGAGATGATTCCCCCTCCGACTGGGTGCCGAAATGGGGTCTAGATTGGTTTCTCGTGACTACAGAGCCTTGCGGCGGCGAAACTTCTGATCTAGGGTTACCCTGATGGTTTCTCAAATTTTTGGGAATTTATAGGGTAAAGAAGGGGTGCGGGAGGCCACAGAGGTGGGCACAACCTACCTGGACGCGCCTGTGGGCCTAGGCGTGCCCTGGTGGGTTGTGCTCCCCTTAGGGCACCTCCAGGTGCTTCTCTGGCCCATCCTGGGTGTTCTGGTCCATAAACATCTCCAAAAAGTTTCGCGGTGTTTGGACTCCGTTTGATATTGATTTCCTGCGATGTAAACAACATGCAAAAAATAGCAACTGGCACTTGGCACTAAGTCAATAGGTTAGTCCCAAAAATGATATAAAATGACTATAAAATGATTATAAAACATCGAAGAATGATAATATAACAGCATGGAACAATAAAAAATTATAGATATGTTGGAGACGTATCAACCGCCCTAGAGAGAGATGAACCCCGATGGGACTCCCCTTGTTGCAGATCCGAAAAGTACGGGCACAGCTTCCACGGAAGTCAAGTCCTTCACTTCTGAGGATCTAGAACAGGTGCTTGCTAAGAAAAATGAGGAGCATGATGCTTCTCTTGAGGCCTTGGTCCAAATGAGAGTAGCCACACTAACCACGCTGCTTGCACCACTTTCTGGTGGTGTGGCCTCGAGGCCAGCTGTTCCTACTCCATCACTTGGTCAACAACCTCCAAGTAATGAACACTCTAGTGTTCCTTGGCTTTATGCAAGACCTCAAATAGAGAAACCAAAGTATAACCCTCAAGGTAAACCTCCTTTACTTGATGACACTACCAATTTTGCTTTGTGGAGAGTTGCTATGCAGGATAATCTTCGATATGGAAATGATGAGATGTTGGAAATCTTGGAGTATGGCTACCAAGCTGTTGACCCAAAGAATCTTACTCCAAGAGAGGTATATGACAAGAATCTCAATGACGCAGCAACCATGTGCATAAGTAGAGGTATGACTGACAAGCAAAGGAGACCACATATCACAAGTGCCAAGGAATTATGGGATAGCATTGTGAGGACCAAGACCGGTACCTCCACTCTCCAGCTTGCTCAATATGAAATTGCCAAGGGTCAATTGCAAAACTTTTGTATGGAGAAAGGTGAATATCCCAAGAAACTCCTTGAGCGTCTCATGACTCTCACCGCTGACATTGAGTCTTGTGAGTGTGACAAGACAGAAGATGGATTCAACTTGACTAAGCGATTTCTCGTGGACAAGTTGCTTCATGCTCTTGCCATATCATCATCAAATGGTGTGGAACATAATAAAGCACCATGGATTCAAGGAAATGACTTTGGATGACATCATATCCACCTTCCAACTATTTGAAGAGTCAAAGGCAAATGCTACAAAACATCTTGCCATGCATGGTACCTCAACATCAAAAATCAATCTTGCATTGAAGGCCAAGCATGTATATGAACAAGAGCAAAGTGAAGAAGAGGAAGATGATGAGGATGAAGATGGTGATGAGATTGACTCTGATGAGAGTCCCTCATATGAAGACAATGCTCTCTTTGTCAAGAAGTTTGGCGCAGGAAAATTCAAGGGAAGATTCCAGAAGAAGAAAGTGAGAAAATGCTACAACTGTGAAGAAACCAACCACTTCTCCAATGATTGCCCTTATGAGAAGAGAGAAGATAAACCAAGGTTTCCCAAGACCTTTCCCAAGAAGAAGTTGCCAAATCCTTTGAACTCCAAGATCAAGAAGAGAGATGGGAAAACAATGGTTCCTCATGAAGAATCTGATCCGGATGATGTTAGTGGTGTTGCCGGAGTAGCCCAAG
Organism: Triticum urartu; assembly: GCF_003073215.2. Classification (NCBI taxonomy): domain Eukaryota; kingdom Viridiplantae; phylum Streptophyta; class Magnoliopsida; order Poales; family Poaceae; genus Triticum; species Triticum urartu. The sequence continues at coordinate 379,339,022 of NC_053027.1, read as the reverse complement.
ATTCTCAAAACACTTTGAGGCTAGTCAACAAGAGTGGTGATGTTGTCACCTACAACTACATGAAAGACTACAAGGGCAACACTCACAAGTGCCTAATGGCAAAGGATGTAGTAGAAGATGGAGAGGATCAAAACTCTCCTGACAAGGTCAAGGTAAGCCCACAATCAAACCCTCATCTTTACACTCCTTCTACTCCTAGTAATGAGTATCTTGATGCGGAGGATAATTATGATGATAATGATATATATGACCCCATGTTTGCTAAATTAAATAAGGTCATGTGCTCCCTCAAAGGAAAGAAGCTCACTATGTTCCGTATGCTTATGGAGATGGTGAGTAAGCACATCGTCACCATTAAGGAACTCGAAACCCTCATAACTGAGGAAAAGGAAAAATATGAAATCCTTGAGAGTAAAGTCCAATATGAGGGAGCATGAAATGATGAACTATGCTTAAAAATTGGTGCAGATATTGATGTTCATGCTAAAGATCTTGCCTCCTTGAACAAGGCTAAGGACTCTTGCGAATAGTTGATGAATGATAAAAGTAAGCTTGTGAAGTCTCATACATCTCTCTCTAAGGATTGTGAGCTTCTATCCGTGTCTCTCAAGACGAAGGAAGAAGAGATCACCTTTCTTACAAAGAGTTTTGAGATTCTCAAGCTTACTTATCTTGAAACTCTAGCCAAGGATTACTCTTCTCCTATTATCAATGTTGATGCTTGTACTACTAACTCTAGTAGTGACCTAGCATCTATTCTTGAGGAGAACCACTTTCTCAAGGCTCAAATCGAGAAAGGTCGCATGACATGTGCTCAAGGACAAAATAACCTTAATGAAGTATTGAGCCAACACAATGAGGTGTTTACCAAAGAGGGTCTCGGGCTTGACCCAAGCACAATCAAGAAGAAGACGTCTTCTCAAAAGTCCACCACCCCTCTAAAAGAAACATTTGTACGAGAAGGGCACAAGGAGAAAGGTAAGGTTGTTAGTGGGAAGGCCACAAGGGGAATACCCACTCTCAACAAACCAAAAGAGTTCATGCCTCCATCCTATGTACTTCGTAAGACTAAGGATGGAGAAGTTTATGCAAAATTTGTTGGTCCTCAAAATGCATTCCGGTCATATGCTATTTGGGTCCCTAAGACCCTTGTGACTAACTTGAGAGGTCCCATTGCAAAATGGGTGCCTCTAACCAAGTCATAATTGTCTGTAGGTTGCTTTCTCTGGTGGAGTAAAATGGGTGATTGATAGTGGATGTACCAATCATATGACCGGAGATAGCAAATTGCTCTACGATTTCATGGAAGCTATTCAACCATTTATGAGCATTATGTTTGGTGGAGGATAAAAAGGACATGTACTCGGGTTGGGCAAGGTGGCTATCACAAATGACATGTCTCTTGCAAATGTCATGCTTGTTCAATCCCTTAAATATCACTTGCTTTCTGTTCGCCAATTGGCTTCTGTTGGTTATGATACACTCTTTGGACTAACGGATGTGAAAGTATTTAAGAGAGACACTCTCAAAGTGGCCTTTGTTGGAGAGTTGGATGGTAACCTTTACATGGTTGATTTCTCGAAAGAGAGCACATTCTATGCAACTTGTCTAATGGCCAAGGCCGACAAGGGGTGGCTATGGCATCGCCGGCTAGCCCATGTCAGCATGAGAAATCTTCAAGATCTCTTAAAGGGTAATCACGCCCTTGGACTAACCAATGTCTCTTTTGAGAAAGATTGTGTGTGTAGTGCAATGTTGGGGATATCGCTTATCAGGAACTTATTGGTCGACCCATGATAAGGGGTAAATCAGCAAGTTTATCGGCATATCGGCCGATTTATCTTATCAGCTAGACAACGATAAGCGATAAATCGGACGATTTATCGGAATATCGGAAGATATCTTGAACAGTGGTGTAGTGCATGCATAGCCGGGAAGCAACATCAATCAAAGCACCCACCCAAGAATATCGTGTCTACTTCAAGGCCTTTGGAGTTCCTTCATGTGGATCTTTTTGGGCCTCCATGGGATAGTCTTGGTGGGAAAAGTATGGACTTGTCATTGTTGATGATTACTCAAGATATACATGGGCGTTTTTCCTCAAGTCCAAGGACGAGACGAAGATCACCTTCATTGATTTTGCCAAGAAAGCACAACACAAGTTTGACAAAGAAATCTTGGAAATAAGAAGTGATAATGGCTTTGAGTTCAAGAACTACACCTTAGAAGAATTTCTTAGTGATGAAGGGATTGAGCATCAATATTCAGTTCCATACACTCCTCAGCAAAATGATGTAGCCGAAAGGAAGAACCGTACACTTGTGGAGATGGCAAGGTCCATGTTGGATGAATACAAGTCTCCACATAGTTTCTGGGCCGTGGCTGTCAACACTGCATGCCATGCATCAAACCGAATCTTCCTCCGCACAATATTGGGAAAGACTCCATATGAGCTCCTAACTGGGAACAAGCCAAATGTCAAGTACTTTCGTGTATTTGGGTGCAAATGTTTCATCCTCGACAAAAGGGAACAGTTAGGAAAATTTCAATCCAAAACAATTGAGGGCATATTTGTTGGCTATGGATCAAACTCTCACGCCTATAGAGTCTACAACAAATCCAATGGATGTGTTGTAGAAACTTGTGACGTGGTGTTCGATGAATTTAATGGCTCCCATGGGGAGCAAGTTGATCTAAGTGATATAGGTGAAGAAGATTCTTCTCAAGATATTTTGACCATGGGTGTTGGTGCACTTCTTCCAATGGAACAAGAACCTCATGATGATGAATAAGAAGATGGAAGCTTCACACATCATCAAACTACTTCAACACCCATGCCATCACAAGCTCCTATTGCTCAACTGATGCCCTTAGTTCAAGTATAAGAAGATGATCAAGTCCCTCTATGTGACGCCCGGATAATCAAGCTACAGTAACCTCTGCTAATGATGCCACGTCACCACTCTTACTGTTGTAAATCTCACGATGGTTCAATCCCGTTCGAATTCAAAATTTCAAAATCAGGTCAAACGGTAAAGTTTTCAAACATTAAAATTAAGATGTTCTAGAGGTGGCAAATAATGCTTAGGTAATTATGGTGGAGGATCACATTTTTATAAAATAATTAAAAGCACTGAACTAAATAAAACAGTGGCTTATACAAATAATTAGATGCATTTTATAAATATTAAAACATTAAACTATTTTATTAGGTATGAGAAATTAATGTGGCAATAGAGTATTTATAAATACTAATTTAGGGGCTAGTGGTATATTTTATAAAACCAAAAAAAATAAATAAAACAAAAGAAACTACAAAGAAATAAAACAGAAAAACAAAAGAAAAAAAATAAAAATAGAAGAGAACCCCCCGGGCTTTGGCCCAGCTGACCCCAGGCCCAACTAGGCCACCACCAGGCCCAGCCGGCCACTCCCCCACTCCCTCTTATCCACTTCCCCCTGGAAACCCTAGCCCACGCATCACTCCCCCCTCCCCACGCCTCTCCTCTTCCCTTCCCGATCCGATCTGGATCAGGGACGAGCCCGCTCCCCCCCACCTCGCGACGCCACTGCCCCGGATCACCGTCGCCGTTGCCTTCTCGCCCCCCTTCTCCTCTCCTCGCGCGACCCCCCCCCCACCTGAAGCCGGCGCCACCCATCTCCGACCCCGTCACCCTCGCTCGCCGCGACGACCGCACGCGGGTGCCTCGGAGCTCGCCGACCCCGCCCCGCACCAAGACGCCGGACGCCATCGCCGGCCTGCCTCCTCTCCACTGCGACGTCCCCGACCTCCACCTCGCACCCCCGCTGCCCAGTTCCCCACGAACCCCCCCTGTGAGCTTCGCCGTTCGTCCCTCCACCTTCTCCTCTCTGCCTTCCTCACCTGCCTGCTAGCTCGTCGTGGCGCCGCCGTGCTCACCCGTGCTCGCGGACACTGCCGCCCCGCTCGTGCCCCGCCACGTCCGTCACCGTCCGGGCGTATGCCAAGCCCCGCCCGGCTCGTCCCGCTCACCTGCCGCCGCTCTCCCTCCGCTGTGCAGCCCTGCTGCTGCTCCGCAGCGGGCGCCGCTCACCGCGCGTCCGCGCTGTTCGGGTCCCGCATCGCCGTGCTGCCCCGCGCTGGCCCGGTCGCACCACCCCCCAGCCTGCGCCGCCCAGCCCCGGTGCTGCCCCGCCATGGCCTCGCCGGTGCCATCTCCGGCGCCCGGCGCCCCTCCGTGCCCGCTGGCCCTCGTCCGGGTCGGGCACCTCCAGCGCCCCGTAGCCTCCTGCACCCGCGCGCCCATGCACCCACACCCGTTAAGGCCCCCTGGGGCCCCAGCCCCAGAACGTTTTAATTAAAAAAAAGAAGAAAAGAATTTAAAAAAATATAATAATAATAAAATTAATTAATTAATTAAGGAATTAGTTAAGTTAATTAATTATAATTAGATTAACCTAATCACTAATTAACCTAATTAACTGTTAGTTAATTAAAACAGAGTATGACGAACGGGACCCACCTGTCAGGTTGACCAAGTCAACTACTGACGTCATGCTGACGTCATGATGACGTCAGCAGACACTATTCTGGATAATGTTGATTAAATTAAATAAATAAATCCTAAAAATGATTTAAATCTTTTAAAATTAATAGAAAATAAATCGCAGCTCAGATGGAAAAACTTTGTACATGAAAGTTGCTCAGAACGACGAGACAAATTTGAATACGCAGCCCGTTTATCCGCCACGCATCCCTAGCATAGCGAACACGCAACTTTCCCCCTCTGTTTCATCTGTGCGAAAACGCGAAACACCGGGGATACTTTCCCGGATGTTTCCCCCCTTCACCGGTATCACCTCATACCGCGATAGGGCACCCCTAGCACCGCTACTTGTCATGTCATGCATCGCTATGCATCTGTTTGCTTAAATATTTATTGTTTCTTCCCCCTCTTCTCTCGCTAGACACCGAGACCGATGCCGCTGCTACCCAGTACGACTACGAAGTTGACGATCCCTCTCTCTTGCCAGAGCAACCAGGCAAGCCCCCCCTTTGATCACCAGATATCACCTACTCTTCTCTGTACTGCTTGCATTAGAGTAGTGTAGCATGTTACTGCTTTCCGTTAATCCTATTCTGATGCATAGCCTGTCCTTGCTACTACTGTTGATACCTTTACCTGCAATCCTACTTGCTTAGTATAGGATGCTAGTAGTTCCATCTATGGCCCTACATCCTTGTCCGTCTGCCACGCTATACTACCGGGCCGTGAACACTCGGGAGGTGATCACGGGTATATACTATATACTTTATACATGATACATGTGGTGATTAAAGACGGGTCGGCTCGTAGGAGCACCCGCGAGTGGATCTTTGAGGCGGAGCGACAGGGCAGGTTCCGACCACCTAGGAGAGAGGTGGGCCTGGCCCTGATCGGTGTTCGCGGATACTTAACACGCTTAACGAGATCTGGGTATTTGATCTGAGTCTGGCCATTTGGTCTATACGCACTAACCATCTACGTGGGAGTAGTTATGGGTATCCCGGCGTCGTGGTATCAGCCGAAGCTTTCGTGACGTCAGTGACTGAGTGGCGCGCGCCGGATTGGACTGGAACGCCATTAGGCTAGGTCTGCTTCCGGCCGCGTACGCAACATGCAGGTGTGCAAAGGGCGATGGGCCCAGACCCCTGCGCCATAGGATTTAGACCGGCGTGCTGACCTCTCTGTTGTGCCTAGGTAGGGCTGCGACGTGTTGATCTTCCGAGGCCGGGCATGACCCAGGAAAGTGTGTCCGGCCAAATGGGATCGAGCATGTTGGGGAATGTGGTGCACCCCTGCAGGGAAGTTAATCTATTCGAATAGCCGTGATCTTCGGTAACAGGACGATTTGGAGTTGTACCTTGACCTTATGACAACTAGAACCGGATACTTAATAAAACACACCCTTCCAAGTGCCAGATACAATCGGTGATCGCTCTCTCACAGGGCGACGAGGAGAGGATCATCGGTTAGGGTTATGCTATGCGATGCTACTTGGAGGACTTCAGTCTACTCTCTTCTACATGCTGCAAGACGGAGGCTGCCAGAAGCATAGTCATCGAAAGGACTAGCTATCCCCCTCTTATTCCGGCATTCTGCAGTTCAGTCCACCTATGATAGCCTTATTCCAGTTGATACCAATGCATACATATGTAGTGTAGCTCCTTGCTTGCGAGTACTTTGGATGAGTACTCACGGTTGCTTTCTCCCTCCTTTCCCCCCTTTCCTTCTTCCTGGTTGTCGCAACCAGATGTTGGAGCCCAGGATCCAGACGCCACCGTCGACGACGACTCCTACTACACTGGAGGTGCCTACTACTACGTGATGCCCGCTGACGACGACCAGGAGTAGTTAGGAGGATCCCAGGCAGGAGGCCTGCACCTCTTTCGATCTGTATCCCAGTTTGTGCTAGCCTTCTTAAGGCAAACTTGTTTAACTTATGTCTGTACTCAGATATTGTTGCTTCCGCTGACTCGTCTATGATCGAGCTCTTGTATTCGAGCCCTCGAGGCCCCTAGCTTGTAATATGATGCTTGTATGACTTATTTTATTTGTAGAGTTGTGTTGTGATATCTTCCCGTGAGTCCCTGATCTTGATCGTACACGTTTGCGTGTATGATTAGTGTACGATTGAATCGGGGGCGTCACACTCTACATGATAATTTTCAAGAACAAGATCATCATCAAGGGCAAGAACAAGAAAGTGCAATAATTGATGATGAACCTCAACAAATGCAATATGAAGAAGAAGATCTTCCAGCACACATGAATGATCCATATGTTGAGGACGTGGATGATGGACATGAAGTTGAACCTCACAAAACCCTAACCTCCATCATGCCTTGAGTGGCCGGTTGTGTTGATGTTGACAAAATTCTCACCGGCATATCGAAAGGTAGAGTCACTCACAAACATTTGACAAACTTTTGTGCTCATTTCTCGTTTGTCTCTAGTGTTGAGCCACTTAAGGTACAATATGCATTGATGGACAATGATTGGCTTGTTGCTATGTAAGGAGAATTGAACAGTTTTGAACGCAACCAAGTGTGGTCATTAGTCAAGAGACCAACTACGGAACACAATGTCATTGGAACAAAATGGATTTTCAAGAACAAGCAAGATGAGAATGGTGTAATCATCTGCAACAAGGCAAGGTTAGTGGCACAAGGGTACTCACAAGTTGAAGGTTTGGACTTTGGTGAGACCTTTGCTCCCATTGCCCGTCTTGAATCTATTCGCATCTTACTTGCTTATGCTGCTTTCAATGGTTTTACAATACATCAAATGGATGTGAAGAGTGCTTTCCTTAACGGTCCTCTACAAGAAGAAGTATATGTATCACAACCACCTGGGTTCGTTGATCCCGATCACAAAGACTATGTGTATAAACTTCATAAGGCTTTGTATGGCCTCAAACAAGCACCTCGTGCTTGGTATGATCATATTAAGAAGTTTTTACTCGATGATGGTTTTGTGAGAGGGGTGATCGATCCTACTCTTTTTACTAAGAGGGACAAGGGTGATTTGATCCTATGCCAAATCTATGTAGATGATATCATTTTTGGTTCTCCTAACATTCACTTGTGCAAGAAGTTTGCGGCCTCCATGACCAAGAATTTTGAAATGTCACTCAATGCAAATTTGAAGTTCTTTCTCGGATTTCAAATTCAACAATTTCAAGAAGGAATTTTCTTGTCTCAAGCAAAATACCTCAAGGATATTCTAGAGAAGTTCAGCATGTCCGATGCTAGTCCATGTAAGACACCCATGCCAACAAAAAATGTACTCACTGAAGACACAAAAGGTTTCCCTTTCGACCCATCTATTTACCGCTCTATGATTGGTTCATTGCTTTATCTTTGTGCATCTAGACCAGACATCATGTTTAGTGTATGCATGTGTGCTAGATTTCAAGCTTTCCCTAGGGAAAGTCATCATAAGGCGGTTAAGTATATTCTTAGATACCTTGTTCACACCCCAAAGTTGGGTCTATGGTACCCCAAGGATGCCAAGTTTGATCTCATTGGGTACAAGGATGCGGATTGGGCTGGAGACAAAGTGGATCGTAAGTCCATGTCCAGTGCATGTCAATTTCTTGGATGCTCTTTGGTAAGTTGGTCCTCGAAGAAACAAAATTGTGTTACCCTCTCCACCGCCGAAGCCGAATACATTGCAACCGCCAGTTATGCAACTCAATTACTATGGATGATGCAAACTTTGAAGGATTACGACATCACCTATAGACATGTTCCTCTTCTATGTGATAATGAAAGTGCCATCAATATTGCTGAGAATCCCAAAGATCATACCCGCACCAAGCACATTGATGTTAGGTATCATTTCTTGAGAGATAATGTGGAAAAGGGTGACATTGATATTGCTCATGTTGGCACAGATATGCAACTTGCCGACATTTTCACCAAGCCATTGGATGAAGCAAGGTTTTGTCAACTTAGGCATGAACTTGGTATCTTGGAGCTTGACAACATTATGTGAAATCTTGTACCCATTCATACATTTATCTCATGTCTTGTCTTGATGTAGGCATAAATTTAGGGGGAGACACTCAACTCATGAGTACTCTCACTCTAGGTAATGCATAAATAGAACAAACACTCTCAAAGCTACCATGTTATTCTAACTATGGTGCTTTAAATGATGGAGTAGTGATTATGCACCCAAAGTTCAAATCCTTGCGGTGTCATGTCACATATACTCAAACATGGTGGCATCGGTCATCGCTCTTATCAGTTACCACATTATCTGAGCGGTTTGTTTTTCAGCCATAGGATCTTCACTTCTTAATATTGTGTCTTTTCCACTTACTTCATACTGAAATCATATCTCACTATGATAGTCACTGGCACCAAAATATTCCTTGTCCTTCTCAAACCAAATTCCTGAGAGCTTCCGGTTGTCCAGTACTTTCCGGACGTCCGTAAAATTCACTCTGTTATCTTCATGCCGGATGTCCGGTATGACCGGTCTTCCATTAATTTCGGCTCTGTCTCCTTGCATCAGATGTCCGGGTTTTTCCGTTCGTTCGGTACCTGGCTCATTTTCTGATTCCTCTCAGGCACCGAGACTCCGTAATGCACCGGTCATCCGGCCATTTTCTGGCCCATATATATAGGGCGGGGTGTGTTTGGGGTAGTTTCTTTAACCTAAATTGCTTGATCCCATTTTTCTCGTCCGCCGCCACCGCACACCCTGTCTTGCCTCTCCTCGCCGTAGTCGCGCGCCAGCCATGCCCCTCGTCGTCTCTGCGCTGCCTGGGTCACCATGGCCGCCGTCGTGCCTTTGGCGCCTCCATGTGCGTCTCCCTCCGTCTCGTTCTTTCCTCTGAGGTAGCACCCTTTTTTCTCCTCCTCTCATCAATCGATTCTCCTTCGATCTATGGAGGTGGGTTGTTGATTTGGGTCTCCCTCCTCCTCTAGGTCGGGATGCCAAGTACCAAGCACTCTGCATGCAAGGAGGCCCCATGTGGGTCCTCTTGTCTGTCTCGTTGTGGTGGTTTTGATGATTCACAAGAATGTGTTCGTCCTCAGAAGCGCTGCCGCCCAGCCTCGAGCCCTGCTACGACTCTTCAACGGAGAATCTCCGACCTATACATAGAGATACTGAACCACTTACTCTACGCGTCTCATCGATCTCGTTTTCATTCTCACCACTGACCCAAGCCAGAACTTAGAGGCCCACTTCAAGCCTCCTCCGTGCAACCTCAAGTGATGCCACGTCGCTACTCTCTCTTGAAACTCCCTGTCTGTCGGCCGCAAAGTTAAAAGGTTCAACGAGATTCCCATTGCTTCCTACCTTAAGTTTCGTCATGATGTTGACCAATTTTCGCTAGCGACTCTCAGGACGATTGCTTTCACACTACATCCAGGCAGCATTTTTACCAGTGTCATCATTCCTAAGGGTCTGTCTCTGCATGTGTGCATTGACTTAGAGCATATTCGTGCTCATTCGGTGAAATATCCGGGGGCTATTGAGTTCATCGAGGCGTCTGGTCTTGCTGCTCCATTCACATTTCAGCATGATTTTAACCAAGCTGCCATTCATCAGTTCTATGCCACATGTTTCTTTCGTCCAAATAACACTATCACTTGGATGACCTTTGACACCAGCTTCTTATTCTCAATTTGTCATAGCCCTTGGTTTTCCTGACACCAGTTTCAAAATTCAGAAGGATGACCCCAACCATAGGCCCAATGGCACCGAGGCATGTGCGGATCTTCTCAAACCCATAATTGACATGACTAATGAGGAGAAAAAGAAGGGGTTGAACAAAGTCTCCATTTGGCGCTCTCCTTTCTTCATTTATCTTTCAGTGTGTCATTCACACCATTTATCCCAAGATGGGTGACAAGGGGTCTTGCAATAGCTACTGCATCGATCTCATGCATTGCCTCTATGAGTCTCCCAAAGGGAAGATCAATGTCTCTCATTTTCTGTGGCATGAGATCTGTCTAGCTTGTCTTCAGCACAAGCGGGCCTTTCCTCATGCTCCCTTTCTTCAGGCATTCATCGATAGTGTGGCCCCGTTTCCCATTGTCCGCACTCACTTGCATGAGCGGTGGGTCATTCCAGCTCACATGGTGGATGATTGGGTCCCCAAGGACTCTTCCTCTTCTACTAGTGCTCGCCGAGCTGCTGCTCATGTTCCTCTGCTCCTTCTAGATCCGCACCATTTGGGTGCATTGCTCACTTTCTTGGGAAGGCTCACTCTGCCATGATGAAGGCTTTTACCTTTCACTGCTCCCAAAATCATGATGTTGTCACTGGCCTGATCACTTCGAAGAATGCTTTGAAGGCTCGTTTTAGAGACTCCGGAGTTTTTGATGTGAGTGATGATGACCGTCTTCCTGAGGAACCACCTTCTGACTTTGGCTTTCCCTCGGGTCCTGAGTGGTCTGATTTCTTTGACGAGGCTGGTGGCAGTGGTGCTCATGATGATGATGCTTTATGATGTTCTGTATGTTTATCTTCGCCCCTTTTGGGCACTTGATGCCAAGGGGGAGTAAGCACTTATCTTTTATGTAATGTTGTGATATTAGCTTGAATCGAACCATGTAATGCTGTGATATTAGCTTGTATCGAACCATGTTATGTTTATTGTAATTTTATGTACTATGCTATGAGTGATGAACCTTTATGGGTTGAGTAATGCACCTATATATTGAGCCTTTTATGATATTATGGTATCATGTTTACTTTATGAGATTTGGTTGGTTTGGTATCAAACTGAGGGGGAGCTCTCCTCATGCTTATTTTATTTATGCACATGTTTAGGGGGAGCTCCGCAACAAATCCTTTCGATATTCAAAAGTTTTTTGTTTAAATATTGAGAAGTGCATGTATGTTGTCATCAACTACCAAAAAGGGGGATATTGAAAGTGCAATCATGCCCTTAATATTATTTTGATGTTGATGACAACATGCACATAGGGGACTAATCATGTTTATCAAGTATATCTCAGGATTAAGTCTCAAGGTCCAAGTGTGGATCATGACTGCGGACAAGTATATATCACTCAAGAGCGGAGATACAAGACAATAGCTTTGGCTCTTTTTCGGTTTGTTCTTGAGTATAGGGATCCCGCACTATTAAGAGGGGATCATCGGATTTCGTGAAAGACTTGCTCAAAACCCACAAAGTATCCTCTCACAACATCTCTGTTTCATCTCTAGTACTTCCACTACTTCATGCACAAAATCTGTTGTGAACCTAAGCTAGTGTGCTCTGATTGTCACTTGAACTCCGGAATTCTATGGACGTCCGACCCCTCATAGCCTACCAGGCATCTGGCACTCTTCGGATATCCGGTGCATCTTCACATAAAGAAATTAGCGGGAATCCGGTCCTCTCCGGACGACCAGACACCGAACATCTGTTTTTCTCCAGAAATCCGGTACATCCTCAACAGAACACATTTAGCGGATTTCCGGTCCTCACTGTACGACCGGTCACTGGTCGACCGACACTGTTTGGACGTCCGGTGGTTTTGTGTCTCATGCTACTTGGTGGCCTGGTGGATTCCCAGCGACCGGACGACTGGCGGCATGTTTGGACGTTCGGTCCAATCTGCGCCACCGGACGTCTGGTATTATCCGGACGTCCGACAACTGCAGTACATTAAGTGGCTCAACGGTCATTTTTTACACTACTACTATATATAGCCTTCTCCCTCCATGGGATAAGGTTGACCATTCACTTTGAGCTTTCCAAGAACACATTTCACACACTCTCTCTTGATCCCCTACACCAAATCCTAGATCCCTAAGGGATTTAGGAACATTTGAGAGAAGTTCTCCAATCAAGTGATAGATCCACTCCTTTCACTTCTTCTCACCAAAGGAATTCGTGATTTGAGCAAGTTCTTGAGCTTTTCCCGTCGTTCTTGTTACTCTTGGAGGTTGGAGACTCCTAGGCGGTAGGATTCATCCGGAGAGGAATCGATCATTGTGATCACCCTCAGAAAGTTTGTGAGGGTTTGGAGATCACCCCAAGGTCTACCACTAGTGGTTGAGAAATGCCTCCGTGGTGTTGTCGGAAAGGGAGAATAGGGTGAGGCTTCGTGGCGTTGGTGTGCCTTCGGGGTAACATCCACCTATCTAACGGTGACGTAGCTTCCCTCCAAGGAAGTGAACATCGGCATACATCCTCATCTCTCGGAGTCGCGGTTATTCCTAACCTAACTCTCTACTTGTGGTTACTTGTCTCTTAGTCCTTACTTATATCATATTGTGCTTGCTTACTCACATAGTTGTCTTACTTGTTTACCTTTGATACGTCTCCAACGTATCTATAATTTTTGATTGCTCCATGCTATTATATATTCTGTTTTGGATGTTTAATGGGCTTTATTATACACTTTTATATTATTTTTGGGACTAACCTATTAACCCAAGGCCCAGTCCAAATTGTTGTTTTTTGCCTATTTCAGTGTTTCGCAGAAAAGGAATATCAAACTGAGTCCAAACGGAATGAAACCTTTGGGAGCGTGATTTTTGGAACAAACATGATCCAGAGGTCTTGGAGTGGACGTCAAGCAACCAATGAGGCGGCCACGAAGCAGGGGGCGCGCCTACCCCCTGGGTGCACCCTCCGCCCTCATGGGCCCCTCGTGGCTCCACCAAACTACTTCTTCCTCCTATATATACCTACGTACCCTGAAACCATCAAGGAGCACCACGAAAACCTAATTCCACCGCCGCAACCTTCTGTACCCGTGAGATCCCATCTTGGGGCCTTTCCCGGCGCTCCGCCGGAGGGGGCATTGATCACGGAGGGCTTCTACATCAACACCATAGCCTCTCCGATGATGTGTGAGTAGTTTACCTCAAACCTTCGGGTCCATAGTTACTAGCTAGATGGCTTCTTCTCTCTCTTTGGATATCAATACAAAGTTCTCCTCGAATCTCTGGGAGATCTATTCGATGTAATATTCTTTTGCGGTGTGTTTGTCGAGATCCGATGAATTGTGGGTTTATGATCAAGATTATCTATGAACAATATTGAATCTTCTCTGAATTATTTTATGTATGGTTGGTTATCTTTGCAAGTCTCTTTGAATTATCAGTTTGGTTTGGCCTACTAGATTGATCTTTCTTGCAATGGGAGAAGTGCTTAGCTTTGGGTTCAATCTTGCGGTGCTCGATCCCAGTGATAGTAGGGGAAACGACACGTATTGTATTGTTGCCATCGAGGATAAAAATATGTGGTTTATATCATATTGCATGAGTTTATCCCTCTACATCATGTCATCTTGCTTAAAGCGTTACTCCGTTCTTATGAACTTAATACTCTAGATGCATGATGGATAGTGGTCGATGTGTGGAGTAATAGTAGTAGATGCAGGCAGGAGCCGGTCTACTTGTCACGGACGTGATGCCTATATACATGATCATGCCTAGATATTCTCATAATTATTCGCTTTTCTATCAATTGCTCGACAGTAATTTGTTCACCCACCGTAATACTTATGCTATCTTGAGAGAAGCCACTAGTGAAACCTATGGCCCCCGGGTCTATCTTCCATCATATTAATCTCCCATTAACTAGCTATTTCTGTCACCGTTTATTTTGCAATCTTTACTTTCAATCTTTATCATAAAAATACCAAAAATATTTATCTTATTATTATTATCTCTATCAGATCTCACTCTCGTAAGTGACCTTGAAGGGATTGACAACCTCTTTATCGTGTTGGTTGCGAGGTTCTTATTTGTTTGTGTAGGTACGAGCTGACTCGCGCGTGGTCTCCTACTGGATTGATACCTTGGTTATCAAAAACTGAGGGAAATACTTACGCTGCTTTGCTGCGTCACCCTTTCCTCTTCAAGGGAAAACCAACGCATGCTCAAGAGGTAGCAAGAAGGATTTCTGGCGCTGTTGCCGGGGAGATCTACGCCAAGTCAAGACATACCAAGTACCCATCACAAACTCTTATCCCTCGCATTACATTATTTGCCATTTGCCTCTCGTTTTCCTCTCCCCCACTTCACCCTTGCTGTTTTATTTCACCCTTCTTCTGTTCGTCTTTTCGTTTGCTTTGATGTCTTACTTGGCTCGTTTGCTCGTTTGGTTGGAATAGTTGATTATTTATTGCTAAACAGAGAACCTAAGATCTATGGATCCTCATCCGCTTACTAATCTTTTTAAGAGATCCAATTATGATAAGGCAATTGCTAGTGAGTTTTGTGCACTAGATTATCTTTATGAAGTTTTTCTTGAAGTTCGTGAATCTGAATATTGTGATGAAGTACTTTATGGAGTGATTCACAATGGATCTTTGAATAAAAAGCATGTTTGCAATGATGATAGTATAAGTTCTATTAATGTTAATTGTGCTTATAATATGCAAAACCCTAAGCTTGGGGATGCTAGTTTTGCTATGTCCTCTACTTGTTGCAATGATCATGATTGGGGTGATTCTTCTTACAATCTTGAAAATTTATTTAAGCCCCATGATGAATATGAGATTGATAATAGTGTTTGCAATATTATTGAAAGTGGGTTTGGAAGAGTGTCAACTTTAGATCCCACATATTTGGAGAATGTTCAATCTTATGATTTTTTTGATAAAAGTGGGTTTGGAGAAGTCATGACTTTAGTTAATGTTAATCCCACTATTTTGGAATAGTGTCAACTTTGCATGCATGTGGATCATGTTGAAAATATATTATGTGATAGATATTTTGTTGAATTTGCTTATGATCCCACATGTAATTATTATGAGAGAGGAAAATATGGTTGTAGAAATTTTCATGTTAATAAATTACCTCTCGTTATGTTGAGATTGCTATTGTTTCTTTCCGCTTCCTTGCATATGCTAGTTTTTGCTTGCCTTGATAATTAGTTTGACTATAAGATTCCTATGCATAGGAAGTATGTTAGACTTAGATGTGATTATCATGTGCTTTATGATGTTCTCTTTGTGCTTCAATTCTTGTCTTTCATGAGAGCATCATTGAAATCTTATGCCTAGCTAAAAGGCTTTAAAGAAAAGCGCTTGTTGGGAGAAAACCCAATATTTATCCTTGCTATTATTCAATAAATAATTCATCTAGACTCTTTTTAAATGTGGTTTTATTCTTTTAATTAGTGTTTGTGACAAGTAGAACCTTTGGGAAGACTTGGGGAAAGTCTTTGCGATCTTGCTGTAAAAAACAAAAACTTTAGCGCTCACGAGTTTTGCTGCATTTTTTAATGGAGAGTTCTATTTAGTTAATTCTTTTTGTAGATGATTAATAGATAAATTAATCACGTACATCAATTTATTTTAGAATATTTGGGGTTCCATAAGTAGTAGAAACCTACATATTACTACAGACTGTTCTGTTTTTGACAGATTCTGTTTTTCGTGTGTTGTTTGCTTATTTTGATGAATCTATGGCTAGCAATGGAGTTTATAAACCATAGAGAAGTTGGAATACAGTAGGTTTAACACCAATATAAATAAACAATGAGTTTATTACAGTACCTTGAAGTGGTAGTTTGTTTTCTTTTACTAACGGAGCTCATGAGATTTTCTATTTGAGTTTTGTGTTGTGAAGTTTTCAAGTTTTGGGTAAAGATTTGATGGATTATGGAACAAGTACTGGCAAGAGCCTAAGCTTGGGGATGCACAAGGCACCCCAAGTTAAAATCCAAGGACAGCAAAAAGCCTAAGATTGGGGATGCCCCGGAAGGCATCCCCTCTTTTGTCTTCGTTCATCGGTAACTTTACTTGGAGCTATATTTGTATTCACCACATGATATGTGTTTTGCTTGGAGCGTCTTGTATGATTTGAGTCTTTGATTTTTATTTTACCACAATCATCCTTTCTTTACACACCTTTTGAGAGAGACACACATGAATTGGAATTTATTAGAATACTCTATGTGCTTCACTTATATCTTTTGAGCTATATAGTTTTTGCTCTAGTGCTTCACTTATATCTTTTAGAGCATAGTGGTGGTTTTATTTTATAGAAATAATTGATCTCTCATGCTTCAATCATATTATTTTGAGAGTCCTTTAGAACAGCATGGTAATTTTCTTTTTCTATAATAAAAAACTTTCATATAAGTGCATTGAATACTAAGAGAAGTTTGATACTTGATGATTGTTTTGAGATATGGAGATAGTGATATTAAAGTTGTGCTACTTGAGTAGTTGTGAATTTGAGAAATACTTGTGTTGAAGTTTGCAAGTCCTGTAGCATGCACGTATGGTAAATGTTGTGTAACAAATTTGAAACATGAGGTGTTATTTGATTGTCTTCCTTATGAGTGGCGGTCGGGGACGAGCGATGGTCTTTTCCTACCAATCTATCCCCTAGGAGCATGCGCGTAGTACTTGGTTTTTGATGACTTGTAGATTTTTGCAATAAGTATGTGAGTTCTTTATGACTAATATTGAGTCCATGGATTATACACACTCTCACCCTTCCATCATTGCTAGCCTCTTCGGTACCGTGCATTGCCCTTTCTCACCTTGAGAGTTGGTGCAAACTTTGCCAGTGCATCCAAACCCCGTGATACGATACGCTCTATCACACATAAACCTCCTTATATCTTCCTCAAAACAGTCACCATACCTACCTATTATGGCATTTCCATAGCCATTCCGAGATATATTGCCATGCAACTTTCCACCATTCCGTTTATTATGACACGCATCATCATTGTCATATTGCCTTGCATGATCATGTAGTTGACATTGTATTTGTGGCAAAGCCACCATTCATAATTCTTTCATACATGTCACTCATGAGTCATTTCCCGGTACACCGCCGGAGGCATTCATATAGAGTCATATCTTGTTCTAATATCGAGTTGTAATCATTGAGTTGTAAATAAATAGAAGTGTGATGATCATCATTAATAGAGCATTGTCCCATAAAAAAAGAAGAGAAAGGCCAAAAAAGGAAGGCCCAAAAAAGAAAATAAAATAAAAAGGGGCAATGCTACTATCCTTTTTTCCACACTTGTGCTTCAAAGTAGCACCATGATCTTTATGATAGAGAGTCTCTTGTTTTGTCACTTTCATATACTAGTGGGAATTTTTCATTATAGAACTTGTCTTGTATATTCCAACAATGGGCCTCCTCAAGTGCCCTAGGTCTTCGTGAGTAAGCAAGTTGGATGCACACCCACTTAGTTTCTTTTGTTGAGCTTTCATACATTTATAGCTCTAGTGCATCCGTTGCATGGCAATCCCTACTCCTTGCATTGACATCAATTGATGGGCATCTCCCTAGCCCATTGATTAGCTGCGTCAATGTGAGACTTTCTCCTTTTTGTCTTCTCCACATAACCCCCTTTCATTATATTCTATTCCACCCAAAGTGCTATATCCATGGCTCACGCTCATGTATTGCGTGAAAGTTGAATAAAGTTTGAGATTACTAAAGTATGACACAATTTCTTGGCTTGTCATCGGGGTTGTGGCTGATGAGAGCATTCTTGTGTGACGAAAATGGAGTATGACCAAACTATATGATTTTGTAGGGATGAACTTTCTTTGGCCATGTTATTTTGAGAAGACATGATTGCTTAGTTAGTATGCTTGAAGTATTATTATTTTTATGTCAATATTAAACTTTTATCTTGAATCTTTCGGATCTGAATATTCATGCAACAATAGAGAAAATTACATTGAGAAATATGTTAGGAAGCATTGCACATGAATTATTCTGTTTTTATTATTTACCTACTCGAGGACGAGCAGGAATTAAGCTTGGGGATGCTTGATACATCTCCAACATATCTATAATTTTTGATTGCTCCATGATATTATATATTCTGTTTTGGATGTTTAATGGGATTTATTATACACTTTTATATTATTTTTGGGACTAACCTATTAACCCAAGGCCCAGTCCAAATTGCTGTTTTTTTTGCCTATTTCAGTGTTTCGCAGAAAAGGAATATCAAACTGAGTCCAAACGGAATGAAACCTTCGGGAACGTGATTTTTGGAACAAACGTGATCCAGAGGACTTGGAGTGGACGTCAAGCAACCAATTAGGCGGGCACGAGGCAGGGGGGCGTGCCTACCCCCTGGGTGCGCCCTCCACCCTCGTGGGCCCCTTGTGGCTCCACCGACCTACTTCTTCCTCCTATATATACCTACGTACCCTGAAACCATCGAGGAGCACCACGAAAACCTAATTCACCGCCACAACCTTCTGTACCCGTGAGATCCCATCTTGGGGCCTTTTCCGGTGCTCCGTCGGAGGGGGCATTGATCACGGAGGGCTTCTACATCAACACCATAGCCTCTCCGATGATGTGTGAGTAGTTTACCTCAGGCCTTTGGGTCCATAGTTGTTAGCTAGATGGCTTCTTCTCTCTCTTTGGATCCCAATACAAAAGTTCTCCTCGATTATCTTGGAGATCTATTCGATGTTATCTTCTTTCGCGGTGTGTTTGTCGAGATCTGATGAATTGTGGGTTTATGATCAAGATTACCTATGAACAATATTTGAATCTTCTCTGAATTCTTTTATGTATGATTGGTTATCTTTGCAAGTCTCTTCGAATTATCAGTTTGGTTTGGCCTACTAGATTGATCTTTCTTGCAATGGGAGAAGTGCTTAGCTTTGGGTTCAATCTTGCGGTGCTCGATCCGAGTGACAGTAGGGGAAATGACACATATTGTATTGTTGCCATGAAGGATAAAAAGATGGGGTTTATATCATATTGCATGAGTTTATCCCTCTACATCATGTCATCTTGCTTAAAGCGTTACTCCGTTCTTATGAACTTAATACTCTGGATGCATGCTGGATAGCGGTCGATGTGTGGAGTAATAGTAGTAGATGCAGGCAGGAGTCGGTCTACTTGTCACGGACGTGATGCCTATATACATGATCATGCCTAGATATTCTCATAATTATTCACTTTTCTAATTGCTCAACAGTAATTTGTTCACCCACCGTAATACTTATGCTATCTTGAGGGAAGCCACTAGTGAAACCTATGGCCCCCGGGTCTATCTTCCATCATATTAATCTCCCGTTAACTAGCTATTTCTGTCACTATTCATTTCACAATCTTTACTTTCAATCTTTATCATAAAAATACCAAAAATATTTATCTTATTATTATTATCTCTATCAGATGTCACTCTCGTAAGTGACTATGAAGGGATTGACAACCCCTTTATCGTGTTGGTTGCGAGGTTGTTATTTGTTTGTGTAGGTACGAGCTGACTCGCGCGTGGTCTCCTACTAGATTGATACCTTGGTTCTCAAAAACCAAGGGAAATACTTACGCTGCTTTGCTGCATCACCCTTTCCTCTTCAAGGGAAAACCAATGCATGCTCAAGAGGTAGCAACCTTGCTTAGCTCTTAGCATCATACTTGCAATTGTTAGGCTCACTTTCATATTTTGCATTATTGCCTAAAATTGCTAAGTAATAATTAAAATTTGTAGCGGTACCTATTCACCCCCCTCTAGGCCCATCTCGATCCTTTCAGCATCAATATTATGAATATGTGTATCACCAAAATCGAGATTCAATAAAAATAGACCACTCTTCAAGGGTGCATGGCCATAAAAGATATTACTCATATAAATAGAACAACCATTATTCTCTGATTTAAATGAATAACCATCTCACGTCAAACAAGATCTAGATATAATGTTCATGCTCAATGCTAGCACCAAATAACAATTATTCAGGTCTAAAATTAACCCCGAAGGTAGATGTAGAGGTAGCGTGCTGACGGCGATCACATCGACCTTGGAACCATTCCCGACCCGCATCGTCACCTCATCCTTAGCTAATCTTTGTTTAATTTGTAGCCCCTGTTTCGAGTTTCAAATATGAGCAACTGAACCAGTATCAAATACCCAGGTGCTACTATGAGCATTAATAAGGTACACATCAATAACATGTATATCGCATATACCTTTGTTCACTTTGCCATCCTTCTTATCCGCCAAATACTTGGGGCAGTTCCACTTCCAGTGACCAGTCCCTTTGTAGTAGAAGCACTCAGTTTCAGGCTTAGGTCCAAACTTGGGCTTTTTTCCCAAGAGTGGCAACTTGCTTGCCATTCTTCTTGAAGTTCCCCTTCTTCCCCTTGCCCTTTTTCTTGAAACTAGTGGTCTTGTTAACCATCAGCACTTTATGCTCCTTCTTGATTTCTACCTCCGCGGCTTTGAGCATAGCAAAGAGTCCGGGAATTGTCTTATCCATCCCTTGCATATTATAGTTCATCATGAAGCCTTTGTAGCTTGGTGGGAGTGATTGAAGAACTCTGTCAATAACACTATCATCTGGAAGATTAACTCCCAGCTGAGTCAAGTGATTATGATACCCAGACATTTTGAGTATGTGTTCATTGACATAACTGTTCTCCTCCATCTTGCAGCTATAGAACTTGTTGGAGACTTCATATCTCTCAACTTGGGAATTTGCTTGAAATATTAACTTAAACTCCTGGAACATCTCATATGGTCCATGACGTTCAAAACTTCTTTGAAGTCCTGATTCTAAGCCATAAAGCATGGCACACTGAACTATCAAGTAGTCATCAGATCGAGCTTGCCAGGCGTTCATAACATTAGCATCTGCTCCTGCAGCAGGCCTTTCACCTAACAGTGCATCAAGGACATAATTCTTCTGTGCAGCAATGAGGATGATCCTCAAGTTATGGACCCAGTCCGTGTAGTTGCTACGATCATCTTTCAACTTAGCTTTCTCTACGAACGCATTAAAATTCAAGGGAACAGTAGCACGGGCCATTAATCTACAACATAGATATGCAAAAACTATCACGACTAAGTTCATGATAAATTAAGTTCAATTAATCATATTACTTAAGAACTCCCACTTAGATAGACATCCCTTGAGTCATCTAAACGATTACGTGATCCAAATCAACTAAACCATGTACGATCATCACGTGAGATGGAGTAGTCTTCAATGGTGAACATCTCTACGTTGATCATATCTACTATATGATTCACGTTCGACCTTTCGGTCTCCAGTGTTCCGAGGCCATGTCTATACATGCTAGGCTCATCAAGTTTAACCCGAGTATTCCACATGTGCAAAACTGTCTTGCACCCGTTGTATGTGAACGTAGAGCCTATCACACCCGTTCATCACATGGTGTCTCAGCACGATGAACTGTCGCAACGGTGCATACTCAGGGAGAACACTTATACCTTGAAATTTTAGTGAGGGATCATCTTATAATGCTACCGCCGTACTAAGCAAAATAAGATGCATAAAAGATAAACATCACATGCAATCAAAATATGTGACATGATATGGCCATCATCATCTTGTGCCTTTGATCTCCATCTCCAAAGCACCGTTATGATCTTCATCGTCACCAGCTTGACACCTCGATCTCCATTGTAGCGCCATGGTCGTCTCGCCAACTATTGCTTCTACAACTATCGCTAATGCATAGTGATAAAGTAAAGCAATTACATGGCGTTTGTATTTCATACAATAAAGAGACAACCATAAGGCTCCTGCCGGTTGCCAGTGACTTTTACAAAATATGATCACCTCATACAGTAACGTATATCACATCATGTCTTGACCATATCACATCACAACATGCCCTGCAAAAACAAGTTATATGTCCTATACTTTGTTGTTGCAAGTTTTACGTGGCTGCCACGGGCTTCTAGCAAGAACCGTTCTTACCTACGCATCAAAACCACAATGGTGATTTATCAAGTTTTTTGTTTTAACCTTCAACAAGGACCGACCGCAGTAAAATTTGATTCAACTAAAGTTGGAGAAACAGACACCCACCAGCCACCTTTATGCAAAACTAATTGCATGTCTGTCAGTGGAACCGGTCTCATGAACATGGTCGTGTAAGGTTGGTCCGGGCCGCTTCATCCAACAATGCCACCCAATCAAAATAAGACATTGGTGGTAAGCAGTATGATGATCACCGCCCACAACACTTTGTGTTCTACTCGTGCATATCATCTACGCATAGACCTGGCTCTGATGCCACTGTTGGGAAATGTAGCATGCAATTTCAAAAAAATTCCTATGCTCATGCAAGATCTATCTAGGAGATACATAGCAACGAGAGGGGGAGAGTGTGTCCATGTACCCTCGTAGACCAAAAGCTGAAGTGTTTGACAACACAGTTGATGTCGTCGAACTTCTTCTCGTTCCAACTGATCAAGGACCAAACATACGACACCTCCGAGTTCTGCACACATTCAGCTCGATGACGTCCCTTAAACTCTTGATCCAGCAAAATGTCGAGGGAGAGTTTTGTCAGCACGACGGCGTGGTGACGGTGATGGTGAAGTGATCCGCGCAGGGCTTCGCCTAAGCACTACGTGAATATGACCGGAGTCGTAAACTGTGGAGGGGGGCGCCGCACACGGCTAACAATTGTTGGTGTGTCTTCTAGGCGCCTTCCCCTCATATATATATAGGTGGGAGGGAGAGGGAGCAGCCAAGCGGGCGCCCAAGCAGGAGTAATGCTACTTGGGGCCCTAGTGCAATTTGCCCCCCCTACCATAACTTCCGGAGGGGGAGGAAGGAGGAGGGAGGAGGGAAGGAAGGGGGAGGCAGAATCCCTCCCCTTCCTTCTCTCTTCCCATCTTTCCTTCCCCTCCAGGTTCGGCCTATATGGGGGGCGCAGCAGCCAATGCTGGCTGTTGCGTTTCCCCCCTTAGCCCATTAGACCCATATAGTTGCCGGGTGGTGCCCGGAACCCCTTCAAGTGACCCGATGTGTACCCGGTACCCCCGGAACACTTCTGGTGTCCGAATACCATCATACTATATATCAATCTTTACCTCTCGACCATTTCAAGACTCCTCGTCATGTCCGTGATCTCATCCGGGACTCCGAACAACATTCGGTCACCAAATCACATAACTCATATAATACAAAATTGTCATCGAACTTTAAGCGTGCGGACCCTACGGGTTCGAGAACTATGTAGACATGACCGAGACACCTCTCCAGTCAATAACCAATAACGAAACCTATATGCTCATATTGGTTCCCACATATTCTATGAAGATGTTTATCGGTCATACCGTAATGACAACATACGTTATTCCCTTTGTCATCGGTATGTTACTTGCCTGAGATTCGATGATCGGTATATTCATACCTAGTTCAATCTCGTTACTGGCATGTCTCTTTACTTGTTTCGTAATACATCGTCCCACAACTAACTCATTAGTCACATTGCTTGCAAGGCTTATTATGATGTGCATTATCGAGAGGGCCCAGAGATACCTCTCCGATACTCGGAGCGACAAATCCTAATCTTGATCTATGCCAACCCAACAAACACCTTTGCAGATACCCGTAGAGCATATTTATAATCACTGTGACGCCCCCGATTTGGCCGTACACTAATCATGCACGCAAATGTGTATGACCAAGATCGGGGACTCACGGGAAGATATCACAACACAACTCTACAAATAAAATAAGTCATACAAGCATCATATTACAAGCCAGGGCCTCGAGGGCTCGAATACAAGAGCTCGATCATAGACGAGTCAGCGAAAGCAACAATATATGAGTACAAACATAAGTTAAACAAGTTTGCCTTAAGAAGGCTAGCACAAACTGGGATACAGATCGAAGAGGCGTGGGCCTCCTGCCTGGGATCCTCCTAAACTACTCATGGTCGTCGTCAGCGGCCTGCACGTAGTAGCAGGCACCTCTAGGGTAGTAGGAGTCGTCGTCGACGGTGGCGTCTGGCTCCTGGACTCCGACGTCTGGTCGCGGCAATCGGGTATAATAAGGGGGAAAGGGGGAGCAAAGCAACCATGAGTACTCATCCAAAGTACTCGCAAGCAAGGAGCTACACTACATATGTATGCATTGGTATCAAATGGAAAAGGGGTAACATATGTGGACTGAACTACAGAATGCCGGAATAAGAGGGGGGGGTAGCTAGTCCTGTCAAAGACTACGCTTCTGGTAACCTCCATCTTGCAGCGGAAGAAGAGAGTACATGGTAAGTTCACCAAGTAACATCGCATAGCATAATCCTACCCGGCGATCCTCTCCTCGTCGCCCTGTGAGAGAGCGATCACCGGGTTGTATCTGGCACTTGAAAGGGTGTGTTTTATTAAGTATCCGGTTCTAGTTGTCATAAGGTCAAGGTACAACACCAAGTCATCCTGTTACCCAAGATCATGGCTATTCGAATAGATTAACTTCCCTGTAGGGGTGCACCACATTTCCCAACACGCTCGATCCCCTTTGTCCGGACACACTTTCCTGGGTCATGCCCGGCCTCGGAAGATCAATATGTCGCAGCCCTACCTAGGCACAACAGAGAGGTCAGCACGCCGGTCTAAATCCTATGACGCAGGGGTCTGGGCCCATCACCCATTGCACAACTGCACGTTGCGAGGGCGACCGGAGAGCAGACCTAGCAACCTCCATTACAAAGGAAGTTGCGTTACGCGGTCCAACCTGGCGCGCGTCGCTTAGTCGCTGACGTCACGAAGACTTCGGCTGATACCACGACGTTGAGTGCCCATAACTGTTCCCGCGTAGTTGGTTAGTGCATATAGGCCAGTAGCCAGACTCAGATCAAATACCCCGATCTCGTTCAGCGTGTTATTTTGAAGTAACCGCGAACACCAACCAAGGCCAGGCCCACCTCTCACCTAGGTGGTCTCCGCCTTCCCTGTTGCTCCGCCTAAAGTAACAGTCGGGGGCCGTCGGGAACCTAGGCCCACCACTACCTGGGTGGAACCACCTGCCCCTTCAGCCCCCAACAACGGAATCACTCGCGGGTACTCAATGAGCCGACCGGACTTTAGTCACCACCTATATAGTATGTATATATGTATGTATATACCCATGATCACCTCCCGAGTGATCACGGCCCGATAGTATAGCATGGCAGACGGACTAGAATGTAGGGCCATTGATGAAGTACTAGCAACCTATACTAAGCATGTAGGATTGCAGGTAAGGTATCAATAGTTGTAGCAACAATGACAGGCTATGCAACAGAATAGGATTAACGGAAAGCAGTAACATGCTACACTACTCTAATGCAAGCAATAGAGAAGAATAGGTGATATCTGGTGATCAAGGGGGGGGGCTTGCCTGATTGCTCTGGCAAGAGAGAGGGGTCGTCAACACCGTAGTCGTACTGGGTAGCAGCGACATCGGTCTTGGTGTCTAGCGAGAGAAGAGGGGTAAGAAACAATAAATATTAAGCACACAGATGCATAGCGATGCATGACATGACAAGTAGCGGTGCTAGGGGTGCCCTAACACGATATGAGGTGGTATCGGTGAAGGGGGATAACATCCGAGAAAATATCCCCGGTGTTTCACGTTTTCAGACAGATGAATCAAAGGGGAAAAGTTGCGTGTTCGCTATGCTAGGGATGCATGGCGGACGAACGGGCTGCGTATCCGAGTTTGTCTCGTCGTTCTGAGCAACTTTCATGTACAAAGTTTTTTCGTCCGAGCTACGGTTTATTTTATATGATTTTTCAAAGTTTTAAGCAATATTCTAAAATTTACTAAAATTACTTTAATTAATAAAAAAACAAATAGGCAGAAATGGCTGGGTGCACCCGGTGTAGTGCACCAGGGATGCACTGTGTGGTTGTTAGGTGAGGCCAGTCAACTGCTGACTCAGCAGTTGACTGGTCAAAGGTTAACTGGTTAACGGGTCCAATGGGACCCGCATGTCAGTGACTAGAACCTACAACTAACAGTTTAATTATTTTAAACTAGCTAATTAGTCAGTGGGGGCCACATGTCATAGAGTACAACTAAAACTAAACCTAAACATAAAATTAAACTAACAGGGGGGCCTTGGCTTAAGTGGGGATTAGTCCCCTAATCTAAACGAGGGCCATTCTCAAAGGCCAGGCACGCATGCGTCCTCACAGAGGAGGGCCGACGGCCACGGCAGGAAGCCCCGGCGGTGGGGGCTCCTCCACGGCGAGCGGGGCGGTTCGGGCGGCGAGGGCGCATCAGCGGGCTACGGCTCGCGTGCGGGCGACACCAGGGCGCGGGCGAAACGCTGCGGCCGTAGCGGGACGGCCGAGCGATAGGGGAGCTCCGGCGAGAGCGGGCGCGTGGCGGCAGGACGAGTGGCGCAGGAGCGTGGGTGACCGCGGGAGCAGAGCTCCATGCGTGGCGGTAGGGCGGGCGCCGGATTCGGCCGGGAGGAGGCCCGGGCATCACCAGGCGCGCGCCGGACGAGGGCAGCACTGATGAGCGTGCGTGGGGTGTGCGCGGCAGAGGCAGGCGGTGCGGGTGCGCGGCAGAGCGTGCGTGGGGTTTCCCTTTCGACCCATCTATTTACCGCTCTATGATTGGTTCATTGCTTTATCTTTGTGCATCTAGACCAGACATCATGTTTAGTGTATGCATGTGTGCTAGATTTCAAGCTTTCCCTAGGGAAAGTCATCATAAGGCGGTTAAGTATATTCTTAGATACCTTGTTCACACCCCAAAGTTGGGTCTATGGTACCCCAAGGATGCCAAGTTTGATCTCATTGGGTACAAGGATGCGGATTGGGCTGGAGACAAAGTGGATCGTAAGTCCATGTCCAGTGCATGTCAATTTCTTGGATGCTCTTTGGTAAGTTGGTCCTCGAAGAAACAAAATTGTGTTACCCTCTCCACCGCCGAAGCCGAATACATTGCAACCGCCAGTTATGCAACTCAATTACTATGGATGATGCAAACTTTGAAGGATTACGACATCACCTATAGACATGTTCCTCTTCTATGTGATAATGAAAGTGCCATCAATATTGCTGAGAATCCCAAAGATCATACCCGCACCAAGCACATTGATGTTAGGTATCATTTCTTGAGAGATAATGTGGAAAAGGGTGACATTGATATTGCTCATGTTGGCACAGATATGCAACTTGCCGACATTTTCACCAAGCCATTGGATGAAGCAAGGTTTTGTCAACTTAGGCATGAACTTGGTATCTTGGAGCTTGACAACATTATGTGAAATCTTGTACCCATTCATACATTTATCTCATGTCTTGTCTTGATGTAGGCATAAATTTAGGGGGAGACACTCAACTCATGAGTACTCTCACTCTAGGTAATGCATAAATAGAACAAACA